>NC_000085.6:28022346-28122346 GCF_000001635.26 Mus musculus
TAATATTCTATCAATATTATATTTCTTGGTTTATGTCCTTTTTATTTTATCTAAAATGTGCTTCTTCAACTGAAGCTTTGCTATTTTTCCTGTTTTTATAACAAAGTTTCATTATTTTTTTTCTCTTTAGTGTAGGCTGATACATTATTATTAAGTTTTATAGAAGTCATGAGATATAGGTCCTGGTTCACAACTATCCACTTATCCAGCACAGTCAGCTAAAAGAACAACCCTTCCCCACTGAGCTGCCTTTCCCCTTTGGTCAAAATTGGTGTTAGTAAATATTGGAATCTATTTGGAAATTTTTTTTTAATTCTGTTACTTTGATATGCTTAAATAATACCACATTGTTGACATTATGGCAACTTTATAGTATGTTTAGAAATCAAGTATTCTACTTCCATTTTCCTAGTTTTGCAATCTTTTATTGGTTATTTGAACCTTTCCTACAATGAATTTTGATCATATTCACTCTATTCTGGCTCTGCTTCCACCAAAGTGGCCTGATCTGCCAGCCCTGGAAAGGCAAATCCTGAGAGGGGGAGCAAGACAGGAATGGCTAGGAGCAGAAGATACCTCAGACGGCAGTGAGTGCAGCAAGAACAGACTGTGAGGTAGCTTCAGTGAGACAGCTCATTCAATGGAACAAATGTTCCTTTAAACCTTTGGGAGTTGGGTAGGGGCTTTCAGGGTGAGTGTATACCATTGGCTGGTGCCAGGTACAGGGCTGCCTCATTTGCATAAGAAGGCATTCCAGGTGCTGCTGGACATGACCTTATAAAGGGAGAGGAAGTTTTACCTGGGTCCCAGGTTACATGACCACCTCTGGTGGAAAAGGGTGGGGACACAGGACTGCATGCACAGGGCACGCAGGTCGGGCAAGTGGGGGTGGATCCTACTGCTGATTTCTGGAGTGTGGACATATCTCAAGCCCACTCTTGCTCCACACAGCTCCACAATCCACCCTTCCTCCCCAACTCTTCCTCTTCCCTCTCCCAGCAATTTTGTGACCCTCCAAATCCAATTTCTGCCACCCTTATATTCTTGGGTATGCAGCCTTCTTCTAGAGTGTGTCCAACCTACCAAAGGCTACGCCCTTAAAGAACAGGACATCCTCTCCTGGCAGCTGTCAATTGCCAGTAACTCCTCAGATAGCGTGGGACTTCATGCCCATCTCTCTCCATGCTGGGATGTTTTCCTGGCTTGAGTTTCCACAGGCCCTGTGTATGCTCTCACGCATACTGTGAGTTCGTATGTGCATGTTCCCTGTCATACCCGGAAAGCACCGACTCCTTGTAGTCATATACTACCTCTGACCCTCAATGTCTCTCCATCCCCTCTTCCACAAGAACCCCTAAGCCTTCACAGGAGAGCGTGTAATACAGATGCTATGTTTAGGGCTGAGTATTCTGCAGTATCTTATTCTCTGAACCCTAACCAGTTGTGGGTCTCACCATCACCATCTCCTGAAGAAAGAAGTTTCTCTGATGAGGGCAGACAAATGGACTATTCTGCAGATGTAACCATAAGTCATTAAGATTCTGCTTAATATTATGTCTAGGCAGCAGAATGATTGTAGCAGGTTTTCCTGTAAGACCTAGGTTCTTGGGCCTAGGAATGGTTTTCATCTTGTGATCTAAAACTTAAATACAATCATGAAGTGGCTCACTCAATGATATCCATGCTATCATTGTGCCACTGGGCATGCCTTGCCAAGCAGTCACTACTAGCTCTCAGAGTTCATAGCTAGGTACCTGATGATTCTCTTTCTCTTCTAGGAGTGTGCACAGCATCTTCCAGCAATATGGAAGCTAGCTAGCAGAGAGAGCTTCCCAGTGACTCCAGCTATTTCCCTATGTTCTATGACTCAGTATATGGTGTCTTCAGTAATGGGAGTCCATTCTTTTAAACAGTAGTTTTGACTACTCTGGGTAATTTACATTTCTATACAAACATGAGAATTTACTTGCCAATTTCTTCAGTCTTGCTAGGATTTGAACTGGTTGCCACTGACTCTAGAAATGTTTCCTCAGAACAAACATCTTAGGCATGTTGTATCTTCTGATTTTGAAGACCTTATTTCTCTCTCTCTCTCTTTTTTTTAAATTTGGTCTCACTAATGATTTCTAATTGTCAGAGTTGTCCTAGTTTGCTTTTCTAAACACTGACCGAAACCAACTTGGAGGTTGGTTCTAGTCCATCGAGGAGGGATGTCACGGCACGGATTGCAGCAGAGGCCAGAGAGGAACATGACTTATTGGCCAGCTCATCGTGATTTCTCACCTTGCTCTCCTGTGCAAGCCCTGGGGTGGCACTTCCCAGGGTGGAATGGGCTCACCCACATCAATCATCTGTCGGGAAAATGCCACAGGCCATGTGATGTCAGCAATACTTCAGCTGGGATCTCCTCCTCTCAGGTGACTAATTTCTGTCAAGTTGACAAAATATCCATTCTAGCGCGCGCTCGACTGGCCAGGAAGAACAACGCTGCAACAGGATCCTTCTGCACACGTTTATTGGGAGAGCTTGATTGTAGAGGCGAAGAGACCTCGAGCCCAGAACTGGTGCTGCTTTTATAGGCCTAGGACAGGTGTTCTCTCTCATCTGATTGGTTAACTTTTGTCAATTCTCAAAACCTCACCTTGGCAAAAGAACCTTTACTGGCTATGTATGTGTGGTGGCCAGCTGTAGCCAACTGCCACTCTGTAACTGCCACCCTGTAACTGCCACACTGTAACTGCCACTCTGCAACGGCTTCCCACATCTCCTCCTTTTTGTTTTAATAAAATGAGGCTGGTCTAGGCCTGTGCAATTATGTCCATCCGCCGTGGCTCCTGTTTTAGGTCGTTCCTCTAATGTCACAGCCTTTCCCATCATAGGGTAACCCTATCGCCACTGGGCCCCGTGTCTTAGGTTGGTCTGTGCATGAGGAAAGTTGCCCGTCTCTGGATACCGCAGTGCTGTGTGACAGTAACTGCTAAATGACCTAGGGCGAACTCTGCAAAAGAGGCCAGCCAAAAAATGAATTAGTGGGGAAATCATGATCACCCTATTGATGAGTAAGGGCTGATCAATGATCGTTGAGTCTCTCTCATCCCAGTGCCGTTGGGTACAAGAGCAGAGAACTCAGATGCCAACTAATTCTTGAGCATAGATAACCAAATTTCAGGGGAGGAGCCGTTTTCAATAGCTAAAAGTGCCTGAGTTATAATCACCTTGTCACGTTTTTGTTGGGTTCTGAATTTGCATACCAACCAGAGCATGAACACCAGTCCACAGCATATGGCAGCACCAAACAAAATCACTCCCACCCATTCCTTAAAGTAAGAAAAAGCAGAGGTAAGCCAAGAGGTAAAGTTTCCGAGGGTCACTGGTTCCACTCTGGTCCCATTAAGGTTCAGGATCTGCATCTGCAGCCTCGTCTGCAACCTTTTCAGCTCCTGCGACCAGTTCCCCTTCAGGTAATTCGATAGGTCTGTACTTTTAATAAAAGAATCATTAATGTACCTATTGGGAGTAATGCACACATGCAAAGTGGATGCCACACAACTCATTTGTATGACATCCATCATCTGTTCCATGTCATGTTGTAAAATATCCACTCTCTGATTCACTAACATTAACCCTGAGGTGATATGAGAATCCACCCTTTGCAGGGTAAGCAATGCCTCAGACGTTTTTTCTGCTATCTGACTTATAGTGTCAGCAGTATTAATTTGATCTGCCCAATTAGAGATATAATTTAAATGAATAATAGTACTCTTATACACCCGTGGCTCTTGAGGAGTTTGTCGTGCATAAGGCACATCCAAAAAACATTCCTTTGCAAAAAACAAAGGCTAGGTAGAAGAATTGGAATGTACCGGTAAAGGTACTGGCCATGATCTTACTATGGCCCACAAAGGTATACTTATCCTGGTTTCAATCATCAGGAGCAGGAGAATCATCTTGGGGTTCATCTTGCTCTTTCACAGTCCTTGTCAGTCGCGTCGGGACCCAAAGTGGATTTTCTTCACCCTGTGGAAAAACATAAATAGCTCCCCGGGATCTGATTAAGATAGGATCCGGGCCATACCATTTATTATCAAGGACATTTTTCCATTTGACCATTTCATTGGGCGATTGAGGCCATTGTCCATGCCTTTCAGCTGGTGATCTTCCAGCATCATCCAATTTTAAAAAATTAAGAGTAAATATTGTAAGGGATAGAGCCATCTTTGGCGTCATAGCCTCTATTCCTCCTTTCTGTTTTTGCAAATATTGTTTCAGAGTGTGGTGGGCTCTCTCAATGATGCCTTGGCCCTGTGGATTATAGGGCAATCCAGTAATATGTTTTACTTGCATTTGTTTGCAAAATTGGCTAAATTTAGAAGAAGTATATGCAGGACCATTATCTGTCTTTAACACTAGGGGCTTGCCCCATGCAGCCCAAGGCTCTAAGCAGTGAGATATGACATGAACTGCTTTTTCCCCTGATGCAGTTCTGAATCCTCCCTGTAGCAGGGGGTCTTCGCTCGTGCCTGAAGATGTTTCTTTTCCCGGCGCGCGCTCGACTGGCCAGGAAGAACAACGCTGCAACAGGATCCTTCTGCACACGTTTATTGGGAGAGCTTGATTGTAGAGGCGAAGAGACCTGGAGCCCAGAACTGGTGCTGCTTTTATAGGCCTAGGACAGGCGTTCTCTCTCATCTGATTGGTTAACTTGTCTCTCATCTGATTGGTTAACTTGTCTCTCATCTGATTGGTTAACTTGTCTCTCATCTGATTGGTTAACTTTTGTCAATTCTCAAAACCTCACCTTGGCAAAAGAACCTTTACTGGCTATGTATGTGTGGTGGCCAGCTGTAGCCAACTGCCACTCTGTAACTGCCACCCTGTAACTGCCACCCTGTAACTGCCACCCTGTAACTGCCACTCTGTAACTGCCACTCTGTAACTGCCACTCTGTAACTGCCACTCTGTAACTGCCACTCTGCAACGGCTTCCCACAATCCATCACAGTGCACAGGCCTGTCCCATCTTGGTCAGATTGGCTTCTGATATCTTGGAATTTTGGCACCAATATAAGTGATGTGATTTTTAGATTCCTTCAGTTCACTGCTAATGTACAGGAGTATACTTGACTTTCATACTGACCTATGTCCTGGTACTTTGGAAAAGTCATTTATTATTTCATGTAGCTCTGTGAGTCCAAAGGGTCTTCTACAAGATCATAATGGTATCAGTCTATCAGCCACGATTAGAGATCCTTCCTTCCTTCCTGATTCTGCAAACTGAACCCAGGCCTGGGGGCTTGCTAGCAAGCCCTTTACTACCAACCCCACCAAAGACAACTTAATTCCACCTTTCCAAAAAGTGAAAGGCTTCCTTTCCCAGAGGACATACTGCTTAGGACCAGAGATAAATTGTTTTCATTTTGCTTTGGTTTAGTTTGGTTTCAGTTAGTCAAGCCCATTATTTGTCTGTGGACTTTAGATTTAGGTAGTGGGTTTCAGCACTCTATAATGCAGGATGAGAAATTATAGGATTATTTTCTTTCCTAGATCATGTTACTATTTCCCTGATACTTATTTCTCAAGCTACCTTGTATTTTTACAGTATTCATGTGTATAAATATTCCTACCTAGGACTACATCGAGGTGTTAGGGAAACCGAGTAATCTTCCTTAACAAGCATCTAGAAGTTTTGGGTAAGGTATTTGAATCCTGGTAAGAAATTAAGGAAAATTCTCAAATACCAGAACAGGAACAAGGCTAACAAGTGCTAACATTAGTAAGTTAGACCTTTAAACCAGTACTATCTTTAGTAAGTCAGACTTTCTATTTTGATGCTGTCTGGAGCTCATGCAGACATACATAAAATTAAGTAAAAAAAATTTTTTTAAAAACAGGTAAAAATGAGGTTTTATTTCACTCACATACACATTAAATAAATAAATTTTTTAAAAATTGATAAAAATTATTTTTTATTTCAGTTTTAAATTTTTTATACTTCATGAAGAAGTTAGAATAATATTGCTTGATATTTTTTGCCAGACGAAAAAAATCTGAAGTCACAGAAAATCATTCAAATCCTTTTCCATTAATATATTGGTCTTTAAATCTATGAAAGCCTTACTTTCTATGACATATGAAAAATGAAGACTCAATTCTGAAGTACTTTGAGAAAAATATATTAAGAATTAAGAGCATCTGGGTGGTGGCGGCACACGCCCTTAATCCCAGCACTTGGGAGACAAAGGCAGGTGGATCCCAAAGTTCGAGGCCAGCCTGATCTACAAAGTGAGTTTCAGGACAGCCAGGGCTACTCACAAAACCTTGTCTCAAACAAAAGAAAAAGAATTAAGAGCAATGAAATCAAAATACTAAACAAAAATGAAAACTGTTGTTTTAGTTAGAGTTTTAATTGCTGTGAAGAGACACCATGACCACAGCAACTCTTAAAAAGGAAAACATTTAATTAGGACTGGCCTACAGTTTCAGAGGTTTAGTCCATTATTATAATGGTAGAAAGCAAGGCAGTATGTAGACAGACATTGTCTGGAGGAGCCCAGAGTTATACATTTTGGTTTGCAGACAGCAGAAGGAAACTATACCACATTGGGGGGAAGTTGAGCATTAGCAGACCTCAATGCCCCCCCCCCCCCCAGTGAAACATTTCCTTCAACAAGGCCACACCCACTCCAAGGCTATACTTCCTAATAATTCAAGCATTCAAACACATGAGTCTATGGGGGCCATTCCTATCAAACCACCTTTATCTATCTATCTATCTATCTATCTATCTATCTATCTATCTATTTATTTTAAAATCTCATATTTTTCTTCTTTTGAAATGTTGCTTTTTTAATGCTCACAGCATGATATCTTTTTAGTCTTTTGCTTCTCTATGATTTGATTTATGAATTTTATGCACTTTCTCCATGGAAAAATCCTATAAGTTTTGTGGGTTTTTTTCTTTTTCTTTCTTTCTTTTTTCTTTTTTCCTTTTGATTTTTGGCTTTTCTGTACTGGGAATTGAACCTAGAATTATGCTCATGCTTGGCAAACACTCGGCTATGTTCCCCACCCCCAGCCATTTTTCTACCTATTTATTCTGAGACAGACTGTCACTAAGTTGCCCAGGCTAATGACCTTTTTACCACCCAGCCAACCCCAGCCTCCAGAATAGGAAGGATTATAGGCCTATTCTGCCAGGCTGCCCTGAAGGTTTCTTCATTTCTAATTTCTTACTGTGGTGTGCAGCATTTTCTTCCCATCATGCATGTACATGCTTTGTAAACTATTAATGAGTTTTAGGGAAACATAGAAGCTATATATTATTAGATATTTTTTCTGTATCTATTTCTGAACTACACAAACTGGGCGGCTGAAGGAAGAAGAAAACGCATCGTTTTCATGAGAACTGCCTTAGTTTTCGTTTCTTACCAATGCCTTCTTACAGCGTTGGAAACTTCTCGTGCTGCCCCAGTTGCTGTTATGAGCAGCGGGCTATGAGCGTGATGATCTAACATCACGGGAGTCTAAACAGCTTACTTGAATGTGTGTTTTAGACCAGCTTTATTAACATTATTTTGAGGAAATCGCTTCACCTCACTGGGCTTCCCTGTTGGATCTATAAAAGGATTAGACTTTTTTTTTTTAACTTGAAGGACGAATGATTTTGGTGGCTCGCTCTGAGAATGCGAACAGTGCCGCCGCCACCGTTTGTTATATAGATGGGGCTCTTTGATTGCTGATGAAATACCCCGGAAATAAGGGCGTTTGAGCCCCTGCATGGATTCACACATTCCGGTGAAGTGCAGTTTTAGTAGCTTTACAATTTTTAGTAGCTGTTTGGGTCCCCACGTTCTAGTTTTTATTAGTAAGAGAGAATATGAGTTAGAACTTAAAAGTGAATACATTCACCATATTATATAAAAATTCAAGTCTAGTAGATTTTGATGAAATAATTATTAAAGCAATGACATAGAGTCTTCATCTCTACACATAAAAAAAGGTCATTTCTAACTGATGTCATCGCGGTCGACCGAAGCAAGCTGTCTTTGGTCTATATTTCTTTCTGTAAAATTTAGCATAAAAAAAACCCTATATTTGAACACTGTTGTAGGAAGTGTTTTTGAAATATTATTGAGATTTATATCAAATGTCCAGAAAAAAAATAGGCTAAAAAAATACTTCGGATTCTTTAAAATATAACAAATGAAGCATGGCAAAGCGAAGCTGTGGATTGAAAAACAGCAGAGGGTGCATGGGGAGACATGGAGGGGAGAAAGGAAGGGGAAATAATGTAATTATAATATACACATATACATACATGTATATGTGTATATATACATATATATTCTCTGGTATTATTTGAGTATTCTTCACATATCTCCACATGCGACTATGTTTCTCTGTTTATATCTCTCAAAGTATACCATGAATGTTATGCTAAAACTTCATTATTAGTTTAGAAATAATGCTTTTGAAAATTCCAAACAATGATTAACCTTATGTTTATGATATCTGCGATTCTGTTTAACCGAAACAGAAGTTTTGCAGGAGGAGCGATGCTTCCCTCTGCACTTTAACTGAGATATCGTAGATACGATGACAGCTAATATTTATTCTGGTTTTCTTTTCACCTATGATTAGTCTCTAAATAAACTCACTGACTCCTCACAGGAAGTCTGTAAAACAGTCCTCACCTTACACTCTGTGTTAGATATTGAGAAAACAAGGAGCTAAGAACTCGAATAAATTAGTAGCTATTAAAATTATTACAGATGCTGAGTCAATGGTTATGACATGCTTCTCCTAAGGGGGATAATTGGTTATAAAGTTGAGAGAATAGAGATCTCCTTGTGTCAAGACAAATGCACAAACTGACTTCAACTATAATAGCCCAGATTTTTGAAACGCTGTTTTTAAAAATGTCTACAAATGTAGTAAAAGGTAAATGAGTGCCAGCTGCCCCCTTTTCAAATAGTTCAGTTAGCGGTCAGGATGTAGTAGCACAAACCTGCAGCCTTATCAGATCCTCTATCATCTTAGCACTCCTCAAAACTACAACACAGGGATTTTTAGAAGAGAATTACTATTTTTGTTGTTATTGTTCTTCTTCTTCTTCTTTTAAGACAGAGCCTCCCTATATAGCCCTGGCTAGCCTTGAACTCAGAGATCCTCCTGCCAAGTACTGTAATGAAGTAAATAAATAAAATATTGAAATAAAAGTATACCCATCATGCCCAGCTATGATGATGATCCTGATGATAAATATGTACAATAATATATGTGAAGAGAAAAAGGTTTTGTTCTAAAAGAAGAATCGTCTTCTAAAACATACCTGTTTCCTCCTATTTGTTAGAAAAAAAATCTAAATTTTATCTAAATCTAGAACTCCAAACTCTTCTGATGACATATATCTCCACTTAGATGTCCCACGACCAACTTCAATTTAAAATACCCCAAATTGGTCTTTATTTCTTCTCTCCTAAATTTTGGTCT
The DNA here is from genome assembly GCF_000001635.26 of Mus musculus. Taxonomy (NCBI): domain Eukaryota; kingdom Metazoa; phylum Chordata; class Mammalia; order Rodentia; family Muridae; genus Mus; species Mus musculus. The sequence goes on from NC_000085.6 coordinate 28,031,838, forward strand.
TATGACAAGCCAATCTCAAGTCAAGAACAAGATGAATGAAATGAGAGAGCTACAGTTGAAAGAGTTGCTGAGCTGGGTTACAAATTTCGATATGCTATTCATATGGGGTGGGAAGGCATTGCTTGGCTTAATAAAAATTAATCATATTAGACCACATCTAAACCACTTGCTGTAACTCAGAGACCATGTGTCTCTGTCTGTCACAGGCCCTTGCCTCCCTTGAATGTCCTCCTCTGCTCCCTTAATCTCCACCTGTATTCATTTCATAAATCCAGTTCAAGTACCCTCCCTCCTGGGAGAGTGATAGCCAACACAAACGGAGCACTTACGGTCTCCAGGCACCATGCCCAATACACAATCTCACTTCAACCTTGTTAGAAAAGGTACCTCTCTTGTACTTACATAGCAGATTATGAAATTGGTGCCTAGAGAGTTGACTCAATTTGCACAAGATCAAATAACAATTATGGAGGAAAGAATAAAGCCCAAGAGTTAGACTCAAGATTGAGCTCATTGTACCATTGGCCTTCACCGATTCCCCAGACCCATTGGAGATGCCTTTCTCTGTGCATGCGTGCCTATAGTACCGTATCTCCATCCCTCTCCACTAACACCTTCTGTTCATCCTTCTCAGGAGGATTGAGAAGTGCCTAAAAACTAAGGGTCAAATATTGACTACAAACGGAGAATTTCAATACGTGTTTATGTCACGGATTTCTTAATATTATCCATCAAGTTGCTTGTGGAGTGGTATTTAGGGCATCGGGTGATTAATTAGGGAAATTCCTGCCAGTTGCATGTGGCTCATTACCTCGGTTAATCTTCCGTCTTTCTAAGATGTTTCTTTTATAAAATGTAGTGTCAGTCAACGAGAATCCTGCTATTCTCTCCCAGAGACTATTAGGTATAGATAAAATATTTTCTATGTCTTATGCTTTATATAGTAACTGTTTGCTTCTCAAAGCCATCATGCCACAGCTTCAGGATAGTTACTCATGCTGCACATGGCGTATGTTAGGAAAACGTTCTTCATAGCTCATTCTTGTTTTGTGCTTATGTCTGACTTTGATGTTTTATCTCTCATCTTCATTCTCTTTGGTTATTTTGGTAGGGTCTTAGAGAATAATACAGCTTTTTGGCTTTAAAGCCAAGTAACTACACTAATCACAGAATAGATGTGACTCAAGAAACGTTTTTTTTTCCTCCAACCAATTATTTAAAATAAGTAGATAGAGGTTTGTTCCATCCTCCACCCAATAAATATCCTTAGTCTTTGAAGGGAGATAAAAATGGAAGGAGAGAAAGCTAAAATGCACTGTAGAGATGTATGCTCCCCTGCTTCAATTAGACCCAAGAAATCTGGCCCCACCCATTGCTGCAAGACATTGATGAATGAACCCAAAAAGTTTGCTGAAGGTCGGCCAGGCCCTGCCTAGCTCCCACCGTGGATCTCTGGGGCAGTGAAGGCTGTTTTTCAACCTGCCTACAAGACAATTACAAGAGCATGGGGAAACTTTTATCTTACTTGCTCTAATCGCCATCAGCCAAGCTCCACTAGAACAGTATAAAGGAAGGGGAACACTGACCTAAATAAACTTCAATACGCAACAAAGAGGCTTTGCAGACGCTGTGTTCTTCCACATCACCGCCGATGGCAAGCCCTTGGGCCATGTCTTTTTGAGCTGTTTGCAGACAAAGTTCCAAAGACAGCAGAAAACTTTCATTCTCTGAGCCCTGGAGAGAAAGGATTTGGCTATAAGGGTTCCTCCTTTCACGGAAGTACTCCAGGATTCACGTGCCAGGGTGGTGACTTCACACGCCATAATGGCACTGGCGGCAGGTCCATCTATGGAGAGAAATTTGAGGGTAAGAACTTCATCCTGAAGCATACAGGTCCTGGCATCTTGTCCATGGCAAATGCTGGACCAAACACAAACGGTTCCCAGTTTTTTATCTGCACTGTCAAGACTGAATGGCTGTATGGCAAGCATGTGGTCTTTGGGAAGATGAAAGAAGGCATGAACATTGTGGAAGCTATGGAGCGTTTTGGGTCCAGGAATGGCAAGACCAGCAAGAAGATCACCATTTCCTACTGTAGACAACTCTAATTTCTTTTGACTTGCGGGAGTTTTACCCATCAAACCATTCCTTCTGTAGCTCAGGAGAGCGTCCCTACCCCATCTCCTCACAATGTCCTGTAATCTCTGCTCTCACTGAAGTTCTTTGGATTCCATATTTTCCTCATTCCCCTTCAAGTCTAGCTGGATTGCAAAGTTAAGTTTATGATTATGAATAAAAACTAAATAAGAAAAAAAAGTAAGCAACAAAGAAGTAGTGCCACACTCTGGAAGTGAATCACAACACTTCCATTAGTAGAAGAGAACAAAAGACTGAAGATAGTCAGTCAAGAACACCAGTAATCTGAGCCTTCTGGAAGCTGAGATGTTGGACTTGCAATGAGTTCCAAACCCATCTAGGTTACAGAGTGAGACCCTGTCTCAAAGATTAATGTTCAGTAAAGATCTCTAATTGCATGAGGACAATTAGCCATTTTTAAAAGTGTGAGGAGGGGCTGGAGAGATGGCTCAGCGGCCAAGGACACTGACTGCTCTTCTAGAGGTCCTGAGTTCAATTCCCAGCAACCACATGGTGGCTCACAACCATAGGTAATGGGATCCATTGTCCTCTTCTGGCTTGTATGAAGGCAGCTACAGTGTACTCGTATAAATAAGAAAAGAATTATTTATGAAAAATAGAAAATAAATGTGTGAGGAGAATATAGCATCCAATACCCCAGTGTGGAGAACAGTGGATACTGTTTAAATCACCCCACTGTGGGGTACAGTGGATCTCATCCAAAATCACTCCAATGTGGAATGCAGAGGGTGCCTCCTGAAATCACAGGCTTCACTTATCTTTGATCTCTGCCTGTGTTTCTAGCACTCTCTGCCACAACAATTGTGAAATGGTCTATCATAATCCTTCAGCCTTAAATGCACGTGCCTGGCTCATCTGTCTTGTTGCATTTGAACATTGAAGTCTTAGAAGTTATGGCTGAGGGACCAGGTAAGAATCAGGAAATAGCAAGGAATTCTCATCTGTTGTGTCTAACTTCTGAGTTGTTACTGTTGTTGTTGTTACTGTTGTTGTTTTCTCTGACAAAGCATTGGCTTTTGCCTGTTTATATGGGTTTTCACAAAATTGGACTCTCCCTTATACTCTAGAGAAATAGCAGCTTTTTTTTTTTTTTTTTTTGAGTCAGATCATCTGGGTCTCCTTCAATTTTTTTTTTTTTATTCTTTTGGTAAAATGTAAGTGATGAAACACTTAAGTGTTTCTGTCCTTCTCTGTTTCCCAATAGTGTAAAGATCACAGCTTTGGGTCTGTTGAGAGAGAAGCAACTTTGTGATAGAAGCATTAATTAGAGGTAGACATCAATAGACTGGTGGATCTTTAGAGAAAGAAGCCCAGCTTTCTCCTAAAGATTTCCATTTTTGAGTTTCAACCCTGGAAAAATCTGATCTTTCTTTTATCAATTTTTATCATTAAAACAGATTTATTTTATGTGTATGTGTATGTATATTTGTGTGCCACGTGCCTGAAATCCCCTTGGAAGCCAGAAGAAGGTATCATATCTCCTGCAACTTGAATTACAGGCAATGGTGATCGGTCCTATAGGTGCTGGGATCTAAGCATGAGTCCTCTGAAGAGCAGAGGATGCACTTAACCACTGAGCAATTTATTCAGCCCTATTTCTCTTGAAGTTCCCTGTTTCCTGTAGTTTTTATTTTTATGAAGGAAATTTGAATTTTTCTACTAAGATATTGCCAGGCAGAGCTTTATACATACTTTAAAATAAAGCATTCCTAATGACAGGGATCTTATTCTGAGAAGCCTGTCTTTGGGTGGTTTCCCTGCTGTGTAAACATGGTGGAATGTATGTTGGCCTCTAAGATGACTTCCACAGCATAACAGTGGCACCTTAGACAATATTGTGTATGCAGAGGATTACTAAACCTTGGTGCAACATGTGACTAATTTTATAGTGGAAGAAATGTGTTTTCTGAAGTAAGCTACATTTGCATTGAAATAATATTTGTAATTTTAGTTGCACCGTTCAATGGCAGCCTCTTATAAAGTTGACATCCATGCACTGCGATTTCAGACAAATATTTATTTAAAGGAGAAGATGGGATGAGGGTATAACTTCATGCTTTGTTTTAATCAGTAAAGAAAAGGGAATTCATATGCCCCTTTAAACTCTCGAAGTATTTCGCACAATTTGTCTTTTCAACCGTGATGTGCTATAAGGTGGTATGAGTTAGCCATTCTGTGTTTAATACAACCATTATCAAAATGCTTCAGTACGGGCTATCCAGATGGCTCAGTGGGCAAAGGCACAGCCAATGCAAACTAATGGCCTGAGTTTCATCCCTGAGTCACATATGGCAGAAAGAGAGAACTTACTCTTGCAAGTTGTCCCCTGACTTGTACATGCACACTGTGGCATGCTTTGCTTGCATGGATGTATGTGTGCCATGTGTGTGCGGTGGCATAGAGGTCAGAAGAGGCCATCAGATCCCCTGGAACTGAAGTTACAGATGGTTGTGAGCTATCATACAGATCCTGGGAGTCACAACCAGTTTCTCTGCAAGAGCAAGAGGTACTCTAAAGCAAAGGGCCGTTTTTCCAGCTCTTAACTAAAAAAAAAAAAAAACAAAACCAAAAACTTCAGTATGAGATCAACAAGGTAGACAAATCTGAGAAATTAATTAACTCTTTTGTAGTAAATTATATGAAAGTTGGTAAAAAAAAAAAAAACATGAAAAAAATGTGTGAAAAAAATGTAATTTTCTTTACAAAATGACTATGGGAGGATAAGGGAAGCCAGGGGAGGAAAGCCTTCCAAAAATGAAAGATAGCTGTAATTTCTATAGCAAAAAGAAAAGTAGTTAAGTCTCAGAGTGATTGGGAGATGCTGTAGCATCAAAACTCCGACTTTACAGAAGGAGAACGCATATAAGACGCTGGCAGAGTCATGAAAAAGTTGCTTCCTGAAATATCAGAACAGGAGGCACCTTGCAAAACTAATTTTTTGCTGAAGAATTAGAACGAACCAGTTCCTGACTTTCCAGATAATTTTTTGATTTGAAGTAATGACACTCCCTACAGCACTAAACATGAGCCAAAAATATTTCAGAAAAGTAGGGGAGACTCTGGTTCACGCTGTCAAGAGACTGTTGCTTGCACTACACTCACAAGTCGATCAGGGCAAAGTAAAGAACACTGTCTGATGCCCTGGGTGCCAGGGGTCGATTTCTAACAGACACTGTCCTAAATGGAGTTAGCTTAGGGCTTAGGTCACGCCCCTCTGCCTTTTCAGAAGACACCAGCTAAAACAACCAAGAAAACAAACGCTCACATCTACACAGATTCCTGGCTAAACGGTAATTGTTCCTTTGTCTTTTATAAATCACTAAAAAGAATAATACTGTTAATTAATGGTGAATCATGCCCCGGCAATCTATTCATATTCGTTGGCGTGCTGCTCTGGAGGTGGCGAGCCGAGAAGTGTTGATAACTGTATTGACTCAGCTTGGAAAGAGATTAAGAGTCCCAGTGTGACAACAGATATGAATTTTCTTGTTATAGAAATAGCTCACTCTTCTGTTCACAGTCTACAGTGGTTTTCTCAGTCTCTTTATATAACTCAAACTCAACTGCCCATTGTCTACTTATATCTATCCATCTCAGTTTACTAGCTCATTTGCCACTATACTTTTAAATGCCACCCTTCTCCCTTCTTTCTCCTCCCCTTAGTTTCTCACCCCCATCTCTTCCTCCCTTTCTCGCAATCCCTTTTGTATAATCCATCTGGTCCCAATCTCTCATTCTATTGATGTTCATTCCATCTGTTCTATAAATTTGAGCCCCAAACCAACCATCCACACTGTAATGCAGTGATTCTCAACCTTCCCAATGCTACAAACCTTTAATTCAGTTCCTCACGTGTGGTGATCCCCAGCCATAAAATTAAGAAATTTTCATTGCTACTTTATCATTGTAATTTCGCCATGGTTAGGAATCATAATGTAAAGATTTGATACAAAGGATCTCTTATATACAGCACCCAAAGGGGTCACAACCTACAAATTGAGAACCACTGCTGTACTAGATAGAGGGTATAAGCCAGAAGTAGTGGATGGCCCTCTGTGATTTACCTAACCACCTTTAATGATGTGTAATGATGTTAACATTGTTAAAGGTTATTAGATAGAAGACAAAACTGGTTGCCTACCTAGTACCATTCTCTCTTCCTTCCTAATAACAAGATTCCAGTCTTGCTAGAGCAGCAGTTACTTTACTTAATAGACTTCTCCTGACTCCCTTATGCTAAGGGTCATCAAGTGTACCAAGTGTGGACAAGTTAAAGGCTTGTGAGTGAGTGTTAAGACAACATTAAAGGCATGAGTAACACGAAGTACAGAAACAGAAACTATACCTAAAAGAAAAAAAGAAAGATTATATATATATATATATATATATATATAGAGAGAGAGAGAGAGAGAGTCTTATATATAATATATATATACATATACACACATATATACATATTCATATATAATATATAACATGTAATATATATTATATATATGAAATATATAATATATATATATATGAATATGTATGCCTGAATGTGTGCATATGGAGGGCAGGAAGTGCTATCTCCTGGTTGTGCTGTTACAGGCAGTGGTATGCCACTTCATATGGGCACTAGGAACTGAACACGGGTCCTCGGCACAAGCAGCAAATGCTCTCAACTTCTGAGCCTTCTCTTCAGCTCCAGAAACTGTATTTTTTTCCTTGGATTTTGAGACATCGTTTTTCTCTGTAGCCCTGGCTTCCCTGTAACTCTGAAGACCAAGGTGTCCTTGAACTCAGAAATCTGCCTGCCTCCGCCTCCGCCTCCGCCTCCGCCTCCTGAGTGCTGGGATTAAAGATGTGCATCACCACTAAGCTTGAGAAACTGTATCTTTCCAAGGTTCTTCCCTCTGTGCAGATAAGGACATTGAGCCTGGAATCTGTTGAGTAAGTTGTCAAAAGTCAGATACAATCAGCATGCAAGAAAACCTGGACTCCCATCTAGTCTCCTCTGAATCCAAAAATTAACTCTTATATGCTTCCTTTTTAATAGAAAACACTTCATTATTATTATATCACTCTGAAAGTAACATGTTTGCTTGGGTTAAGAACTTCTAATCATGCTGTCATAAGGAATTGATTTGTCTGCAGTGGCCCTTGCTGTGTCTTTCTCGATTTGGGCTTGGTTTCCATGAGCATAGACATGAACTTGATTTACCGAGTGAGGAGACTGGAGTTAAAGGTCTGATGGAAAAGCAGTCAGAGTTTCTTATCTACAAGAAGGGAATCTTTGAACGACTACCCGAAGTAGTGTGAGAACACACGAGCATGTGATATATGCTCACAACATCATAGCTGCCCCTCCCACCCACCCATACCGGCAATAGATCCTCTCTAGGATTTATTAAGAAATTACTACTTTTATGTTGAAAGTTTCTAATTTCCACAGTGAATTATATACATAAGGAGTCTCATGGACAGGTGTTAGCATGTATGAAGCTAGGGCTGGGTCTACCCAAAGACATGCATGGAAGTTTCAAGCTCATATTTCTCTTCACACACACCTTCTAGTCTTCCTCACCGTTGCCTCACTTGGCTTCCCAGGGTCTCAATGTTGATGGTCTCAGGCTTACTTAAGCTTGGGTCACCATAGCACTCGTACTATCAAATCATGTGCTTTGAGAACTCTGCAGAACAGTGGAGGGCTAGTGGATTGAAAAACAGAGCCCTCATGAGGTTCTATTCTCTGATAATGGCTCAATTAGCATGCCATTACTTCTTTTTACATTTTTATAGTTTTAGAGCTTTATTGTAGAAAGGCAGGGAGAAAAAGAGAAGGTAGAAAGAGAGAGATCAGCCATGGCCACGTGGAGAGAGGGGGAAAGGGAAAGAGAGGAGAGCTAGAGAGTAAGAAAAGTGAGAAAGCTTAAAGAGAGCCATTACTTCTTAAGAGGTGTTCTGTTTCCAAAAGACTGTCTAGGAGCTTCTGGGCTTGGCTATTTATTTATTTATTTATTTATTTATTTATTTATTTATTCATTCATTCATTCATTCATTCATTCATTCATTTGATTTGTCAAGACAGGGTTTCTCTTTAAAGCCCTGGCTGTCATGGAACTTGCTCTGTAGACCGGTTGAACCCATAGAAAACTGCCTGCCTCTGCCTCTGCCCCCTGAGTGTTTAGATTAAAGACATGCACCACCACTACCTGGCAAAGATTTCTTTTCAGGTGTGTTGATGTTTTGCCTGGTGGTATATCTGTTTGAGGGTACTATATACCCTGTAACTGGACAGTTGTGAGATGCTGGGACTTGTGGGTGATGGGAATTGAACCCGGGAGCTCTAGAAGAACAGTCAGTACTCTTACACACTGAGCATCTCCCCAGAGTCCCTGAGCTTCTGTGCTTTAACCCAAAGAAGTCATTTCTTTCATCAGTCTTGTGTATGTGTTTGTATATGTATATGAGTACATAATAAAATAATTACATTTAGACGCTCTATTAGGGCCCTTCACATTACACTTTGATCTGTCTGGTCTACCAACACACAGTTACCCACGATCGGAACAGAGTAAATACTGGTATCCTGGAGAGCTGGCAATGTTAATTCACCTCTCCAGGTAGTAGTACATGACATTATAAGCATAAAATAAAACAAAGCAAGTTTAGTAAGTGGAAATAATGTGCCAACCTAGTGCTACACCTCTGCCCTCAAACCTTTTCTGGAGTTGTACATCATATGTTGGAAACCTAAGGACACTTGAAAGTGGCCATTTCATTCCATCCTCTCCTAGACTCCAATGGTTAGTACACATGCTACAGACCTTCACAGTAAGGTCCACATCACTGATTCTAACTCTTCTTTAAATCCAAAATAGGCACAAGATGCACTTCAGAACTACTGCAATAGCTATTGACAAACCCGAGAGAGAGAGAGAGAGAGAGAGGGGGGGGGGGATGGGGATGGGAAGAATCTAGACTGCTTGGGCACAACTGATGGCATACAAAGTGCTGCGGTGAGTGGGCAAACAGTGCAGTTGTTCCTAAAAACATATAATAGAAGCATTCTATGACCCAATAATTCCACTTTTATCTGCATACCCAAAGGAACCTAAAGCAGGGTCTTGAGCAGAACCCCATGTGACTGTAATGGCCTTATTCACAATGGGCAAAATGAGGAGACAACTCAAGTGATCACTAGCAGATTGCGGATAAACAGTGAGGTACATACATGTGATGGAATATTACTTGATATTGGGAAGGAAATCTGACATATGCTTCAGTGTAGAAGAACTATGCACAGAAGAAGAACAGTATAGAAGCCACTATGCTAGTGAGCTGCTAAGCCAGGCATAAAAGGATAAACACTGGATGATTCTACCTGGGTGAGGTTCCTATGTGAGTCAGACTCAGAACCAGAGACAGTGCTTACCCTGGGGTTGGGGAAAGGAGGAAATGAGGAGTTTCCAGTCAGTGGGCACCATGTTTCACCTTTGCAGAATGAAGAATTCTCTGGAAATAGATGACCAGCAATGGCTGCATAACAGTGAGAATATAGTTAATGAAATGGAATTGCACACTTAAAATAGTTAAGACAGCAGTTACGAATTTTATTGCAATTTTAATAGAAAGGCTCTTTTCCAAGCTCATATTCACTCATTTAAAAATAGTAGGTTCATATTTGATGAGTGTCATTTGATCCTTATATGATGCTGGACTACGTGTTCTCTTCATTTAAAAAATGAATTATTTACCTGTACATGTACTTACAAGTACACGCGTGCATATGTGCCTGCATGTGTGTGTGTGTGTGTGTGTGTGTGTGTGTGTGTGTGTAAGCAGGACAAGAGTATCTTTTGTTTAGTGAAAAATTCCAGGTTAGGATAATGCCCTGGGACTGCTAAACTCAAGTGGGAAATTTGCATGGACTTCACCACTTTTAGTGACCTTTTGTGAAGCATTTGAGCTGAGAGACAATGAACTGGGGACATTTGAAGCAGAGGAAGGGACCTGTTGAAAATGCTTGAAATGGATAAGTAAATAGGGCATTTGAGAATAACCATGTTTGACCAAAAAAAAAGGGGTGGGGAGGGGCAGGATAAAAGCCAAACAAATATGAAAGGGTCAGCTTGTGGAAAGTCCGGAGCACTCATCTAAGAAACTTGGGCTTCTATTCAGTATGAGATGGAAATCACTCTCCTCTTTCTCCCTGTCTCCCTGTCTCTGTCTCTCTCATACTCTCTCTCTGTCTCTCTGTCTCTCTGTCTCTCTGTCTCTCTGTCTCTCTCTCTCTCTCTCTCTCTCTGTGTATGTGTGTGTGTGTGTGTGTGTGTGTGTGTATGTGTGTGTGTGAGTGAGTGAAGGGGTGTGCACACATATGCTCGTGCATGTGTTTGGAGGCCAGAGATTAATACTGGTTGCTCTCCTCAATTACTCTCCTCCTTATTATTTCAAACTGAATCTCCTACTGAACCTGGAGCCTGTCGATTTGGCTGGCGTACCTGTCTAGTAAGCGCTTGGCTCCTCTTGTCTCTGCCTCCTTACCATTTGGATCCCAGGCATAGGGCAACATGCTCGGCTTTTAAGTGGGTGCTTGGGATGCAAGCTCAGCTCATCATTCTTTTGCTGTAGGCACTCTAACCACTGAACCATCTCCTCGGTCTTAGCCACTGCTGATGGTTTTAACAGTTTAGTAGAGCCTTATGAACGCCATTGCAGACATATACAGGCCATATGGTGCTATAGACAGACACATAACAGCTTAATTAAAAGCTTTGAAAGTGTTCAAGTCATGACCTACTCAGGACTAAGCTGAGATGGTGAGAGAGCAAATCAAAAAGTATCAGACTGTAAAAAAAGACTTGGCAGTTTTTACTACCTTGTAATTGATAGAAATTCTCAAACTATATAACAGACATTTTAAGAATACTAGACAGAGCCCCCCAGTCTCTGAATCTTATGGCCCCTACCTCTTCCATGTTGCCACATGGGTGTTTTTCAGACACTGATTGAAAGTGCTCATTCTTGAGTTTATAAACTTATTCACTCCCAAGATTTCTGATTAAAAGAAAATAACATTCATGCTTTTCCTCTTATTAAAAATGAGATATATGCCGGGCGGTGGTGGCGCATGCCTTTAATCCCAGCACTTGGGAGGCAGAAGCAGGCTGATTTCTGAGTTCAAGGATAGCCTGGTCTACAAAGTGAGTTCCAGGATAGCCAGGACTATACAGAGAAACCCTGTCTCAGAAGAGAGAGAGAGAGAGAGAGAGAGAGAGAGAGAGAGAGAGAGGTGTTTGTACATGCAAACATTTAGAAATGTCATCACATTACCCACAAAGCATAAAATGTAATAAATCTTACTTTAATACTATTCCAAAATTATTTTGACAAATATATTTCATAATTCTATTTATGACCTTTAAACATACGACTAAGTTTTAAATAAAAGCTAGCATTAAATCTACGTGCAACTTTGTAACTCAGTTTTATAATTTCTATGAGGGACTACATCAAGGCCAGTTTCCCATGTCAATCATTAGCCATGTGCTCTTGAGGAAACTAATCTTTTAGTTCTGTTTCCTGAACTCCAAAATGGATATGCTAATTCTTAGCTCATGTGATTGCCATAAGGCTGTGGTTCTTAAATTCTGCTGTATGTTAGAGTTGCATAAAAAAATGTTTAAAGTTTTCCAATTCTACGTACTCTCTCTCTCTCTCTCTCTCTCTGTGTGTGTGTGTGTGTGTGTGTGTGTGTGTGTGTGTGTGTGTGTTTGTGTGGTGTGTGGTGTGGTATGTGATATATGCATGCATGTGTGCATGTGTGCAGAGGTAAGAGGACAACTTATAGGAATCAGAAGAGATTATCTCCCACAAAGTGGGTCCCAGGGATCTAGCTCCGGATGTCTCGTGTGGCAGTAAGCACCTTACGCTGCTGAGCCATTACAGCAGCCTGATCTGAAGATCTTTTAATGTCACAAAGTGCAGGCCATCTCTCGGGGCATGAGGAGAGCAGGGGGAGGCAGCAGTGATACTGGAGTTTCTGAAGTTGCTGATTTATAGTCAGACAACCACATGTATAAAAAGTATGTGAGATAACATATTGCAAGCAGCTGGTGGGACTGGAGAGATGGCTCTGTGGTTGAGAGCACCTATTTCTCTTGCAGAGGACCTGGGTTCAATTCAACCAACATAGGAGCCCACGATCATCTGTAACTCTACTTCCAGGGGATCTGATACCCACTTCTAGCTTGTGTGAGCACCAGGCACACTTATGGCACACAAACACACTCACACACGTGTGTGTGTGTGTGTGTGTGTGTGTGTGTGTGTGTGTGTGTGTGTGTGTCAAAACCCCTACACATAAAATAAAGTAATAGCTCTTATGAAATGACTTACATATCAACCTCCATGGTGCTCTGAATGTCTTTCGTCCCACTGCATCATCCTCACCACCCATAATCCTTTCATTCACCTTTTGCTACACCCTATGCTTTTCCATTAGGCTAATTTTACAACAAAAGCTTCATGTTTAATTAGGAAGCTTGTGCCCTGTCACGTAGTTCTGGTTAAGAGACTCTGTTTCAGCCCAGACTAGGCAGTAGATAGCCCAGGCCATTTCATAACACCGTTCATGTAGGGACCCTACTTTTTCCATTTCCCTCATAGCTTCCTTCATCCTATCTTGTCCATTCCATCAGCACAATCTTCTGTCTGGTTAAATTTCATATTAAGAAATCTATGATACACATTTTGTGGATTTCTAGTCATATCTCTTGCAATTTTAGTAATTAGATTTTTAACTAAAGAAAATAGGATTCATTTGTATGATAGGAAATAATGGTGAATGCCCTCTTTTATACATCCTGTTAACTTTACTTAATATGGAGGGTTTATTCTTTTATCCAGGCTTCTGTTAACAATGAAGGGATAGGATGTTATACCTAGAGTATAATGAAAACCTACTTCAGCCATTATTCAAATATGTAACATTGACTATTGGGGACTCTGTACTGCTTACAGACAAGTAGTCCCCACTGTGTGGAAACTAGCCATAAGCATACACATTTTATATACAATGTAATTGTTTTGAAACAGACAGAAATCCTGGCGACAGCAGGGCTATTCTGGGCCTCCTAACCATGCCTCTGCTCTGCGAACTGTTCCATTCTGTTCTGTTAGCATAGCGCTTCCATCTGTATGTGCTTAGGAATCCTGTCAATTTTTATCATGTAGTTAAGACACAGTCAAATTATTTCCATAACTTTGGAAGTTACTCATTCCACATTTTCTTTATTATTTTTTTTTCTGGCATTTGAGCCTATTTTATTGCTCCGACCAAATGTCTATGTCTTGATAGCAAAAACGTTTTCTCTTATCTCATCTTACTTGATATTTTTGGAGGAACAACTTGACAGCTCCCCAGCAAGATTGACTTGGTAGGGCAGCATCTGTTGTAGCTCGCTCTTCCTGTTGGACGGTCGCTGAGACGCAGATCTCATCATTTCAAAGCAAAAGCGTTGTCTTCTTCAGCATCGATGTCTTCATCAGTCACGCCCCAGGAAACCTCAAAGTGTTAATGTGTTATTGGTAGAGGTGTTAACAAATGCTATCCCCACCAATAATGGGCAGTCGAAAGCACAGCCCCTCTACTGTCTGCCCTGTCACTTACTTATTGGGACTTGACATTTGTGTTTGACAATTTGATGTCCAGAATGACGTCTTTTTAAAAGTTCTGTAAGTAGCAGGAAGGGCCATACATTCACAGCATTAGTAATACTCTCGTCTATACTCAGTAAGTGGAAGCTTTTATAAAAGACTTATCATTCCTGAGTAGTGATGAATAGATTCATTTCTTCACTCTGCTTGCATTGAATTTCCTTCATCCTTGCTTCAATTTCTTAACATTCTTTTGCTGGTCCTTCTGCATGGATTATATTGACTAGTTTTTTTTTTTTTAAGAAAGATGAAGCTATCATCAAATATCTTTGGGAAAACGTTCAAAATTGTTAAAATGCTGGGCTTCAAAAAATTATGACAGGCAACATAAGCCAGATTGAGGATCATCCTGCCAAATTGTATTTCTCAGCAAGCCATTTGGAGAGACTAAACATTTTTTTAAAGTAGCTGATACCTTGATAAAAATTTATATCTATAATTTCTCTTTTCCTCCTCTTTTCAACATTAGCTATCTTGTATGCATACTAATCTCGATGTGGCGATAATGCTAAAATAGTCTTTAGATGTGTATGCAACTAAAATATAAACAATGGCTTTCAGAGGATATAAAGGAAGTAGGAAGTTCACATTGGCATAAATACATCATCTTTAGGAAATGAATTTCAGATATATTCTATCCTTTGGACTCTGAAGCCATCCACTCTTGGCGAAAGTTTAGAAGATAATCCACATGCATGATCAACCAGTTGTCTCCCTGACTTTTACCTTCAGAGGCAAACATGCTTGCTTGGCTTCTTACTACTACATGAAGCCTCTGTGACAGCCAAAGAAGAACATCTCTGCTACCTTGGATAGCAGAGCCACTGGGCTTGGAGAAATGGATTTGAATAGAGTAGTCAGGGAATATTTCTTCATCACCAATTTTGAAACCAGTTCTGAAGCAAGACAATCCTGAGGGGGGTGGCAGTGGGACTGCTGCCTGCTCCTGAGACAGGGGCAGTTTCTCCACACGTCTGAGATGAGTGTCAAAGGAAAGTATGAGTTGTGGTGGGCAGGACAGACCATTAGGTGCCTTTAAAGCACAGTTAAAGAGGTTTTCTTTTATGTTACTTGTTGGGTTTTGTTGGCTTAGATTTTTCAAAACCTACTTTAATAAGGGTTCTTAAACACTTCAACCTCCCTTTTATCCTACCACCCACCAGAGTGTAGTGGGAAAGAAAGGTTAATAGGAAAAAGTGGTTGTGGATCTATTTAGAAACAGTTCTCTGAGACTATTGCAATCTTTGTTGTCAGCAGTCCAGTCCTCTAGCCAAACACCAACACGAATCAGCCTCAGCAGCCCAGTCCATTTGGTCATCATCACTCATGAGTCAGGGACTGTGGTTTGATCCAGAAGAAACCGCGAGGTTCTGCTCATCCACCAAGTCCACTGAAGCAGCAAGAAGCTGCTGGGATATCATGAGAAGTTCTTCATTGAGATGCAAAGTCACAACATGTAAAGATCAGCAGCGCGATGCAAGGCAAACCAGTACAAGAGCATCCTCAGGGAAAACTAGAAAGGCAGAACAAGGTGAGCCAACGCCAGAGCTCCCTCCGACTGTCTGTGGGATCATATTTATATTCCTTCGAAATGTCATGTGTCCTCTCACCTGTGTCTGCTTCAGCTAAACACCCTTTCACCTGTCGGCTCCAGTAAAACATATGACATAACTGAGCTTCCAAAGAAACCAGAAATTTCCACTACAGGGTTTAAAAGAACTGGTGACATGATTTAACTTCATAGTTAAACAGATTAGCCACTAGATTATGCACAGGAGGAGGCAAAACCAATCCAAAAGTTATTACAAAACAAAAATGACCCAAACGGACTCCACAAGGTAAGTATGGAACAAATCACAGTGGTTAAAGATCAGTCATTTGCAGGAGTAGTGTTAGAAATGAATTCTTTTCTCACCACTAATGAGTACATAATTGCTTTTGCTCCATAAATCTAGTCTGGAAGAAAGGCATAAAGACCTTCTAACTAAGGTTAGAATTGCCTTATAAAACACGATTAAAGGTAGAAAATAAAAGCATCTGGGGCTAGGAGTATCACTCTATGGTAGTTATAGAATGTTTGCTCAAGGCCCAGTCGCAATAAGCAGTGCAGGCATACACACACACAAACACACACACACACACACACACATACACTCCAACAATACTACACACAGACATGCATGCACAACACACATACACACACATGAAACACACAAACACACACCACACATACATGCCACATACATGTGCCATACACATTCACATATATACACATGCACCACACATAAAGTCATATACCACACACACACACTCATTCACTCACACATAAACAAGTTTCCATGTGAAAGGAAGGCATCTATCAAGATAATTCAGCACATAACTATTAGAGCATGAAGTATTGGTTAGGTCAATGGTCATCCTTGAGTCATCTGATGAATAAAATTCATCAGCTATTCCTAAGCAATTCTAGGGAAACTGGCAATAAAACAAAACACACCAGTGTTTTAGGAGCCAGAAGAGGAGGTAGTATGGGGGTGTTCACCCACAGCTATGAAGAAAATGGTTTCGTTATGTGTCCAGTCTATGTTTTACGTGTGATCTGAGCTGCCTGGCTGACAAGTCTGGTCACCTTCTACTCAGCTGACCATGGTTCAGTTCTAAGCTCTGCCACTGAGCTCCTCCAAGATCTGGCAGAGCTGTCGCTACCGCTCCCAGCTGCAGGGCAACAAGAGCCAGCTCTTTGCTCTTCTCAGCCTGGCCAAGCAGTCCTACCTTCTCAGATAGAGGCTAGACTTTAGTTAGGTTCAGAGTTCCCTCTCACATTATTCCGCTTGTGTCAGACATCTTTCTGGAACTGTGAAAAAAAATGCCAGTGACAATCCACTTAGAGAAATTTTATTTTCCACAACTTCCATAACTTGCCATAAACTTCCATTGAGAAGTTTAGTTTCCACTTCAGAGTTTTCAGTCTGTGATCACATGGCCCCAATGCTTCAGGGGCTGTAACTGACAGATGTGATGGGGAGCATGTGCGGTGGTGGGGAGTGGGGGGGGGACGGGGACGGGGAGGACTGCTCACTTTCTGATGAACAGGAAGCAGAAAGACAGGAAGATCCACCCCCAAAGGTATGCTCTCAATGAGGCATTTCCCAATTAGATCCCATCCTGTAAGTTTCTATCACTTCCCAGTAGCCTGTCAGACTATAAACCTATTGCTGCATGAATCCATTGATGAGGCCAGAGTCCCCATGATACAACTCCCTTCAGCTCCACCTCTGAATACTGCTGTATTTTAAATCAAGTCTTCAACACATGAACCTTTAGAGCACATTTTAGACCCTAGCAATAATTCCCCTATTGGTGGAGGGTTTTCAGGTGTTTGGTGAAATAAAGCTTATCAACTTTGGCACTACTGAAATTGGGGTCATTTATTTATCATGAAGAACTGTGCCTCATTATGGGACCTCAACAATGCAACTGGCCTTTACTATTGATTGTGAGTAGACACACTTCTCCTCCCTTCCTACTTCCACTCTCCCTACTACCTATGACAAGGAAAAATGCCATCTGCCATTGTTAAATGGGGTAGAGAACCACTGGGTTAGATAGCAATGTCATGACTGTGCCTCCATTTATGGCTTTGAAGGATTGAGTTTACCAACAAACTCTCATCTGTGGGAGGGTGACTGCATGAGTTAGTCAGTTCTACCATAGACGGGGTGGCTCAAATATCAAACTCAGTCTGTTACTTTCTGAAAACGAGAAACACGAGAGCAGGTGGCAGCATGGGTAGATTCCAGGAAGGATCCTCTCTCAGACATCCACATAGCCACCCTCCAGCTGAGTCACCCGTGTAGGGGAGGAAGAGGGCTTTACTGTACAGTCCTACTGGACACAGATCCACTCTCTGAATGTATTAAACTTTAATTATACCACAAAAGCCCTATCTCCAATATGGAAGTTTGGAGGCTAAGGGACCAAAATAAAGAAATTCTGGAAGATATAACTCATTGCCTTCAACCATCTAAGAAAGATCTTAAAAGTTACTCTTCCTAAATCCAGAAAGTATATTATATTCAGCAGCTATTTTTATTATTTCAATAACAATGAAGGATTTTTTTAATACCATCACTATCCTTAGAAAAACTGTGTAGATTATAAAACCAAAAAAAAGAACCCTGAAAGAAACAGTTTAAGTATGAAAAATGAAAGATAACCCTGTCTTGAAGTTTGTATGATAATATACTTGGAATATACAAGATTAAATACTAAAAATCTTTTACAGTTAATAAGAGAATTGGTTCATAAGACAAGCCAGATATGAAATTAATAGCTTTTCTTCCTACTAATATTATGCAATTGAAATTGGAATGGGAAAATATCACATCATAAGTATAATAAAAAAGAAAAATTACTAAAGATCAATCTAAGAAGGCAGGAATTAGGCAATGCTCTGGGGATTCCAAGGATAGGTTTGACCAGTATTTAATGAAGCTTGCTTTACATTTGGCTAAAAAAAACAAAAAACCAAAAAACCAAAAAGGCACATGATTAGATCTAAATGAAGAAAACAAAAACATTTTAAAGCAAGACCTGGAACATGGAGAGATGAAGTTTCTTATATTAATACATAAATTTTTTCAGTTATAATCAGAGTTTTTTCCCCAAATACATCAAATACTTTTAAAATATTTATGAGAAAAGAATATGCAATTAATGTCTATGTAAAAATATTATCAAGGATGGATTTTTTCAGACATGAAAACTACTATAAATCTACTCTTATTAAAATATTATGTAACAATTTAATAATAAAAATATAATTGATTTTAAAATGAAATAAAAATAGTAGAGTTGACAATTTGATTGGATAGAAAAAATTTTTCTCCTACATGATATGATATTAACATTACTGCTTAGTTACCTGAAGGAACACAAATGCTTGTTACTTTGACTAAAGGCAAGATTGTCCAAATTATAAAATAAATATATCAGAAGAAAATTAAAAAGGGTTTTAAAAAAACCCTCAAACTTCAAAGCAACGTTGTAATGTCTTGAAAACATGTAAAGAAAGCTACAAACTTGGCTATGTGAAATTAAAATATTTTTTACAGGACAGAGAGGCAAAAATCAGTGACCACAACAGTGATGAGGGTAGAGGCTGGAAGAACAAGAAGCACTTAACATGTAGTTTGAGGTTGAAAGAACAGAGCTCTTACCCAGATCATATGTATGTGAGCATGGGAAGGAAGTAGAATTGGACGTGGGTTTTGTATGATCATAGTAAAGAAAGAAACTCAAAATTACTTAATCCAAATTAGATAAAAAGTATTTCCTTCAAATGAGAAAACACACACACACACACACACACACACACACACACACACACACACACAGAGTAAATTACAGTTTTCTCAAAGCTGCCAAATACTATAAACATTACCAAATCCTTAAAAAAGAAGACACACTATTTTTAATCAACTGCTTTGGATATGTTGGCAGTAAATGCTGATTCTGCCGGTCGTGTGACAATGATTTTTCAACCTCCTTCACTGAATGAAGACTGGAGTAGTGACTCAGAAATCACATTGGCCTGGGTTTCAACATTTGTGATGTTTCCAATGAGACTTAGCGTATATAAGGCTTGTGACACCACACGTAGACATGCTTGGTTAATGGAGGTGCCGTTTTCAGCTTTTGTTGTTCACATATCAGTTTTGATGGATTCTATGCCATATAATTTTCATCTAAAGAGAATGGAGTGCCCACCACGATATATCTCTAAGTATTGAGTATACAGAGAAAGAGAAATCCATTTTGAGCAGGCATCCTTTTGTCTCCAGTCTTCGGCTAAATTGCTGTAATAGTCAGTTAAATAAGTGCTAGACATTATCTATCTACAGACGGGAAGACTTTTCCTTGGGCTCGCTTCTGGAATGCTCGATTGAGAGTATTTATCCTCTCTAGACAATCCTGAGTGAGACTGGTCATGCTCATATTTCAAGACAGCCAGGGGAGGTCCTGAACCTTTGTGTCACCATAGAGCTTCCCAGAAGCTGTGCCCCGCAAGAAGGATGAACAATAACTTAACTGCCTCCGGGCATGGCTGTGAACAGCATAAGATCATCCTACTGGACCCAAGGTAAAATTATCTCTAAAACTGCTTCCCCTTAATCAGACCTCAAAGGTGCCTGGAGCAATGTCCTCAGGGGAGTGAGATAAAAGAAAAGTTAAACCAAAAAAAGGGGCTATAATCTTAACTAATTACAATTCAAATATGCTATTGTAGCAAAGTTTAACACATACAAAACCAGTGACTATGTGAATGCATTCAGGTTCCAGCATCCTGAAAGTGTTGATGGAAATTCATGCTTCATAGATTCTCAGTCAACTCACTTCGGATTAACAGTGAGAAGAGCTGTAGATCATTCCTGCCTTCTGACTTGGTCAGGTCAAATCCAGCTCTTCTGTAAATATCACCTTATTTGTGGTTGATGACATTTAACTAATCAGGTGACCATATGGTTCCAGAAAAGGAAACACATACCAAAGTCAGTTGTCTGGGCCACAAAGCTTTTTCTTTGTGGTCCAGTGACTCCCTTCTTGTAGAGAAACCAGACTGCTCAGGGCATAGACAGGTCTTCTGTTTCTGCAGGCAACACCACCACTGGTATAAGATTAATCAAGTGAAAGACATTTTGATGGAAGCTCTGAAAATTAAATTGTCATTGGAGTCAGCCTACAAAAGTACATGAAGATGTTCATGCCAAACCCAAGGAAGATTATTTAAGATTTCCAGCATCGTCTTCCTTGCCTTTCTTTAACTTGGTTCCACACTAATAAATATGACTTCATTAGCCAGCCACCTCAGCAGGCACTTGATATCTGCTTGCATTAATTATTTCCCTTCTGACTGCAACCAACAAAGGAGATTCTATGCCAGCCCAACCTCTTCACCTACTGCCTCTTATCTTTTTAAAGGAACTTTTACTATCATGTTTTCTGTTTCTATAACCTTATCAGTTTCATTTTGTTGGATCTGTTCAAACTAAAACAAGCCTTAGATTACCCATCAGGACAGCCCAGAGAATAGGCAGACAGACAGCAGTGTCCCTTTGACTTAACATTTCAGCTACCATTTACCTCTCTGCTGTCCCTTGAAGAATTAATGGGTCATTGTGTGTACGTATTGTCCCTACTTCTTTACCCATCATGATCTCAAAATCACTCTGGTAGGAATTCCTTCTGACTTCACTGATAAAATGTGCCTTATCTCACCAGTGACCTCATCTTGCTGAAGCTAATGGCTGCCTCTCTGAGATCATCTCACTCTTAACAATTGATACCATGGGCTTTTGCCCCTTCCTGACACGCCTCTGGCAATGAGGCTTCCTGTCTGAAGCCTTTTGGGCTGTTTCACCTCATACCCTCATTACCTCCTCCTCTGACCTTTAAGTGTTTGGATGACTAAAGACACTCTTCTAGGCTCTATTACCCAACTATAATCTCATGTGGACCATTTCAACTGATCCCAGGCCAGCTTTAGCAGATAACTCAAATTTATATGGTCAGCTTATATGGTCCCTTTTCACCCCACAAACTTCCATATTCTATCTGACATTTCATTCTGAATATCTAGTAAACCTGAACTCACACAAATGAAACCATTCAGAATTAGTAACGCCTTTTAAAATTTGCTATTGGACATTCCTCCATTTCTCAGTAAACAGATTTACCATCTACATAACTGATTCTTCTTTCACAATCTATAACTAATCCATCTCTAAGTGCTGACTGTGCTGCTTCCTGGGTGTTCTGAGTCTGTTGAGTCATGACTACTTCCATAGTAGGGGTGTACATCGACACCATCTACTTATCTCAAATTTAATGATTAACCTACTTTTGTGAAGCTAGGAAAATACAGGTAAATATAAGTATCAAATATAACGTGACTATATTGGATATGACAGATTTATTGTGAGGATTGGTTCACATGTTGCTGTAGGTGAGAGAGTCTCAATATGGCTTGTATGTATATAGGTTCAGTCTAGTCTATGGAAACAAGTAGAGCTGATGGTGTAGGCTTCAATTCAAGGGAAAGGAAGAAAAACCCAAACAAAAAAAGAAAAACAAAAACAGTGTAACCGCCAACATTCGTTCTGCACTTGAAGAGACAGGATGGTAGCAAATTTTAAAATAGATATACTTTTTAAAAAATAAAGATACTTTAAACTTTGACTATCATGAACTTTGAACATATGTGGTCACACATTGCCTTTGAGGTTTTAAATTTGACCTGGGTCTTAGATGATAGTTTATAGAGAGATTATTTAGAATATTAAGTTTAGAATAGAAATATTTAAAAATATGATTAACTTTAAAAGAAATGGAGAGCTTAAAAAATAGACAATCAAGGGTGAATTTAAAATGTTTTAATGAAGGTTTAAAAATAATCTAAGACTTATGGGACCAAAGGCTTATATAAAATAATAAGATAAGAAAGGATTCTAAAAGTTACATCCATGAGCAAGAAGATCAAGCAGGAAGGGGGAGACCCTCTGCTCGAGACAGATGGTGACAACAGATGACAGAAACAGAGCAGGGTGGCTCTGTTGCTACACTGCCTATCTACAGCGTCAAAAAGGACAATGATCCCCGGGCTGCAGGGGCAGAAAACACAAGTGTAAGAGAGAATGGATGTCGGTGATAGGTGGGGAGAGAGAACATAGAGTGCCCTGGAAGAGATGGGCAACATTACTGCGTAGAGGAGCCAGGGAAAGAGTTCCCTCTGCAGAATGGTGCTGGGAGGTTGGGGTTGAGGGCAGAGAGAGGGAGGAAGGAGGAAAGGGAGAAGGAGAGGGAGAAGGAGGTAGGAAGCAATCACAGAGCACATTTTAAGTGAAGGAAAAACATGAGCGCTGTATGTACAGATCAGTGAGCCTGATATTAAACTGTGCAAAATTACAGAATGGATTATTGAAATAGGTGGTTATTCTAATAGTGTCAAATGGAAGTATATAAAGTCTTAGGAAGAAAAAACGGTGTTCCCCAGGACCTTGTACAGGTTTTAGCTGTGCCAGGCCTACCTCAACCTCCTTTCAGGGCAGGTTAGCGACCACTATTAAGAGCTTATATTTCTCAAACCTGTTTTAATATTAGGTTCTAGGTGAAATAACTTAACACACATTTTCTCATTTCTTGTTCAGTATTATACTGTCTCACCTCTCCTTTATACACATGAGGCAGCATTCAGGAGCACTTTGGGGAGTATCTACGGTAGTTCAAATGTGTTATGAATAATATGAAAAGCACATTTCTAGAGTCATGACTAAAGATTACAATGTAGGAACCAAATAGGTTTGGGCAGCTCAATGCCACAGTAGGGGTTTTATAATACACAGAGAACATCATCCTTGGGTGTGCACTCAAACCTACTGGGGACTGAGGCTTGGTTCTGAGCTGGATACTGAAGAATTTGGAATAATTTAATAACAGAAACTCTGAAAGAGAGGGATATTTCCTTCCTGGAAAAGGTATTAGTCATGATTTTCCAATTTGTGAAATTGACTGGAGTAATAACTGTTAATGAGCGTAAACAGGAAATTCTGAGTGTTCAACAGCAAGAATGTAGTTCAGGAGCTGAAAGCAAAGGCTCCAGGCTTAGCCAGCCATGTTTAGAGGCCAAGTTCAGCACTTACTAGCCATGTAGCCATATATAGGTTACATAAACGTCCTTGTGCAGGAGCTTCTCCATCTATAAAACAATCCGTCAAAATAATAGCACAGCATCAGAATTAGATGAATTACCATATATAAAGCCAATTCCTATGATGAGCACTTAATTTTGCCTATGAATAATAACTTATAAAAAATTTCCTCATGTTGAATAAGAGTAAATTAGCGAGTCCACTTTTGATGGTCGTTCAATTGGAAGGAAGAGTGAGCCTTGAGAATTTGCATTTGCTTGTGCTTAGCATGAGTTAGCTTTAGCTGAGGAACAATTGTACTGTAATTATGCAAGTTACAGTGTTTTCAAGCATCTAGGAAGGCTCCATAACCCAGAAAGATCAGACATAACTGCTTACTATTTTATTTTAAGAAATTGAATTGTCAAGAATATAAGCAATCGCAGAAAGTATATAAGCGATCAAGCAGACTGCAGGAAACCTCCTGGCTTTTGCACACAAAGCCAAGGTGAGAAGACACATTGAGAGCATCTTCCAAAAGTATTGTAGAAGCTCCTTCTCACTTTGCCACAGGCACAGATAATCCTTAAGTTACTATAGCCATAGTAGTGGGAAGACATGTGTACATGTAAGAAATGATTCTACCATAAAGCAAAATGGGTCACATGCCGAGACGATTGACACTTGGTGCTTGCTACATGCTTTGTTGTAACTCTTATCCTCTTAAATGTCACACATTAGGAGCAGGGTCTTCCTAGTTAACAAAGAATGGGAGTTAATAGTTAATCCAAGAAAGTGAATTTGGTTGTATATCAGAATAATTAGACCTTAAACAAGATTTTAACGCTAAAACAAGGGCACAAATTTGACAGACGACAAACTGTATCCCGAGTATTTTGGCTAGTAACTTAGAAGATTAGATCTCAAAATATCTTTCATCCATTTCTTCTGCAAAGTTTGAATGAACATGTACCACGTGACCACTCCTTTTCTAAGCTCTGTTCTAAGAGTAGCAATAAGAAAGCTGGAGTGTGATCCCTCCTAGTCTCATATTAGTGGGAGGAAATTAAACAAAAAAACATCTGGACATGTTTAGTGTTAGTAATCAAAAAGGGCATAGGTGCAGGGCAAGATTAGATGGCTGCTGTGGATCGAATGTTCAGGGAGGTTTCTCTTTAAAAAGATGATATCTCAATCGAGAAATGAATAAAAAAGTCAGAACTGTGAGGATCAGAAGAAAAATATCACTTCAAGAAAAAGTGAACAGCTAGTTCAAAGACTATCTTGACTGAAAGATTAAGGACAGATAAACAATGTTTGCAGAAAGTTCACAGGTATAGGTGCAGGCATTTGATGATACTATGGGACAAAGTAAACTTAGGTGGACTAACATGGTTTATACATCTGATTGTGAGTCTGACCAGATGACCTTGGAAGACCTCTTATATAATGATGCTCGAGGAGTCTTTATAGGGCTATCTATAGTGCTATTTATAGTATTGTCGAAAACTCTTGCCTGTCTAAATTGTCAGTGTGCTGTTCTCCACCTGGTCTCTCTGCAACCTTTTCAAGGATAGGTAAATTATTTCATTAGGCTTTATAAGATTCTAGAAATAGCTCTTGATTTTTTACTACTTTTCTGTAGACTCCAAATTGGGAAAAAAAATAATACTTTTTTTAGTTGTCTCATAATAAAGATAAGTATCTCTAAAAGATGAAGTGATTGGTCAATATAGAATTCAAAGACAATAACTAAGTATGGGCTACAACCTAAGTCTCCTGGTTTCATTTTACATCATCTTAAGACACCTTCATTTTTGCTTTAGATCATTTTATAGCCTTAAAAAGGCTTGTAATTACCTTTTTTATTAGATTGCTAAAAATATAAAAACAATTCCAAAACAAAACCAAAGCGTAGACACTTCTAAATTCTTGGGCATTAGCAAATTGGTGGTGGTCTCCTTTCAAGAATGAGCTGGGGCAGTCATCCCTTCAGATGCTGGATACTGGCAGCTGATGGCCATCAGACCAGCCCTCTGTGAACTGGCAGGCCATACACTGAAGAAGACCAGCAAGTAGTGAATGGTAAGATGGAAGTGCTACGTCAGGGATCAGGCAGATACAGTGTGAGATGGTGCAATGACTCCCTCGGCAAGGACTCCATCTATTTTGGGTTCCCATGTGACCAAGGAAGTAAGTAGGCTGCTATGGTTCTCACAGTTGTCCAAAAATGGAGCCAAGGTTAGAAGTGGACTGCAGTTGTACTGTGACTCACTCAGGGTATCCCTGAAAGCAATAGTTCTCACAACAGCCAAGCCTCAGGTAGAGCACCAGCTCTCGCTCTCACGACTCGAGTGGGAAGAAAAATCAACCAAAGTAGCAAGGTAGTCTTATTCACAAGCAGAGGAAAATTATTTGGCTTATTGTCAAGGGACCGGGGAAAACAAATAGGTAACAAGGGTCCTTTGGGAAGATGCTTGTGGGCGGCCTATGGGAACAAACCCAAATGGGAGAATCTTTGTGTGTTAATTTACACCGAAGCATATGCTTTAAAGAGGCACCAAGCAACCAAAACACAGTGATTTGGCCAGACTCTCTGCTAACCTTTCCAATGCTAGTCCAGTGGTCATATTTCTGAGGATGTAAACACTGCGGCTGGGAATAGATGCTAGACATGGGCCCAACAACATGGATCTCACTCATCAAAGCTAATCAGCTTTTCCTTTTGCTCAAAATACACTAGTAAAAGAGACCAATATTCAGCAATGATCTGCAATAATCTTCAAGGACACAAACCAAATATTTGGTCATTAATTGTGTCCACTGAACCCAGATTTCTACCTTGTAGGAATCTCAACTGGTAGAAACCCACCCACAGATTCCAGATTGGGGTTTGCCTTTATTATCTACATCCTCATCAAACACCATTATGCAA
This sequence comes from Mus musculus, assembly GCF_000001635.26. Lineage (NCBI taxonomy): Eukaryota > Metazoa > Chordata > Mammalia > Rodentia > Muridae > Mus > Mus musculus. Next base: position 28,058,319 of record NC_000085.6, read on the forward strand.
ATGCCTGGAGAATTTAGATCCAGTGACTTAAGATACTCTCAGAACACTGAGATACAACAGACAATGTGCAACAGTAAACATGTTCCTATGAAACTTACCGGTCCCATCATTATGCCAGCCCAGGGAGAGAGAATAGCCTTCTGAAAGTGTGAGACACCAGTCTGCATATAATACTCAGAAACAATGGGGTACAGTATGATCCTCTGTCCTCAGTGAATAGAGCATCTGAGACTGAGATTCTAAGAAGGAAGCAGGTGTACACCTGTCTAGCATCCCTCCAAGAGACTACCTTGTAGACTTCATGTTTTCTATCCCAGAACTTTTAGTTAACTTGGATCTAGGTATCTGTTTCCCATAAGGTAAAAATGTTAATGTTTCCCCAATGGACACAAGAGCCTCATTAAGCTTTAAAACTATAATGGCTGCTTTAGGGTGATCGTGACAAGAAGAATTCAAATGCAATCATATATAAGGAAAATGCCACCATCCTAGCAAAGATGTTTGTCTTTGATCCTGAGATAGGATTAGAACTCTCTTTTACAATAAGGGCAAAGAAAAGTAGGTTTGGCACCTGTGGGATCCTTTGGAGCATTTATTTATTCTATAATCCCTAACTTTGGTGCTGACAGAATAGAGACCATAGCTACAGCATGAGAAAGTTATGGTGTCCAGGGATAAGACCATAAAGAATGAGCATTCATCTCACCCCACCATGTAACTTCTTTTAGAAAAGCCAGTGAATGCAACCGAGAATATCGAGAAGATAGTTGATACAGTGAAAACCTAGTAAAATATGTAAGTTGATTCTAATGACATAACAGATTCTAGAACATATTCTGTTGTCCCGTTCTTTCCCTTCAGGACTGAGGAATTCAATATCTCAGGCGCTGAGAGCATTACTAATGACTGTCTTCCTGACTTGCATCCTGGAGTTGGTGTCTGCTGAAAAGCACTGTTTAATTCAAGTTCATAACCCCAACTCCTATGCAAAGACAGACACTTTACCTTAAGCAGAGACAACTCCTGCAGGGTTGTCCTAACTCGACTTTTGCCTAAGTATTACTGCAGCTTCATTGTGACTGTGTACTTCCTCTATACAATCTGACTATCTTCACCTGCCCCTGAACTCTAAAATTAGCCATCCTCCTGCTGTGGCCTCCCCAGTGCTGGGATTACAGGCCTGAGGCACCACATCCAGCTTGGGTTTTATTTTGGACTCAACCATTTTCTTTGCAGCATTGAGTATCCATCCCAGGGCCTCCTATCTGCCGGAGAGGTTCTCTAACAATGAAGGTGCAGCCCCACTCCTCCTTCGTATTTATCACTAAACTATCCAACAACACTCTAGCCAAAACTAGTGTTTTGGTAGTATTAAAAACACAATATATGGGAGGTGTGGTACACACCTATATTCCCGGCACTTGAGAAGCAGGGGCAGGTGAATCTGTTTGTTTGATACCAGCTTGATCTACAAAGATAGTTCTATGACAACTAACGCTACACAGAGAAACCTGTCTAATATCGCCTCCCCCAAAAAAACGCAAAATAAATTCTATACAAAGTCCTGAGAAGAGTCTGTAGTAAAATCACTACACACAACACATATATCTTTCTTAGAACCTGTCTCACAAGGACAACTAGATCAGAAACCCTCTAGCATATCAAAATTAGATAAAACTCTGTGCCAGGAGACTGATATTGCAGTAGAATTTTTCATGAAATCAGAAATAGTAAAAAAAAAAATGTGAAGGGGATTGTACTTTAAATTAATGTATTTATACATTTGGAAATATAATTTGAAAAAATAATAAAGGAGAAAAATATTAACTGATGATCTTTGCCTATCAGGAGTGCAGTATCTTCTTGTATTTTAAAACATAGCTAATAGCTAACATTAGATGTGTTATCATTTTTCCATTAAGAATATTGTTAGTAAAAGAGAAGTCAATGTTTATAATATACCTATAATAGTGGAAACTTAAGTCTAAAACTAGAGTGGAGATAAGAAACTCAGAATTCAATATAATTAGTGTAGTCCAGAAGACCTTCATTTAAGAATGAGAAAGGATTTGATCTTTCTCCTAATTTACTCTCCAGACTAATTAAAGTTATTAGATGAAGCAGGCAAAAAGGAAATAAATCTCCAGAAGGGATCCAACTTGCTGGGTGGTTGATAACTGTGTTTCAGGGTCTGAAACAATGTATCCTCAGGCAATGTATCACTCTCCAAGCCATGTTTACTGTAAAGTATGGTGGATAGCTACCTAGTCCAAGCAGGCTTCTCTGAGAGTCTATATTTTCTGTAAGAAGCAAGATAAATCTCTCTCTCTTTCTGGGGCTTCTATGCAGGGTCCTAACCAAACAACAACAACAACAAAAAAAACTAGAGAAAGCCAAAGTAATTGAATTGTGTCCCAGGACATTATCCAAAAAGTAAGAATCAGTCACCTTGAATCAATCCATAGACACTAAACTATTACAACACTTCTCTTAGGGAGCATGTTGTTTGGCCCATTCCACTTAAGAGTCAGTTAGACTGGGCACGATGGTACATGCCTATAATCCCAGCCACTTGAGCAGGTGAGGCAGCAGGACTAGCTAGTAAATTAAAGGCAAGCCTAGATAGCTTAGTGATAAATAAGAAGCAGAAGTGGGGCTGTACCTTCATTGTAGAGAGCCTCTCCGGCAGATAGGAGGCCCTGGGATGGATACTCAGTGCTGCAAAGAAAATGACTGAGTCCAAAGTAAAACCTGAGCTGGGTGTGGTGCCTCAGGCCTGTAATCCCAGCACTGGGGAGGCCACAGCAGGAGGGTCACTGAGATCTAAGTCAGCACGTACTACAGAACCTATCCACCCAAAACAAAGGAATAAAGAAAAACTGAATACATACATACATGCATACATACATACATACATACATACATACATACATGCATGCATACATACATACATACATACATACATACATACATACATACATGTGTCCTTATTGGCCTCTCTCTGTCCTCAAAGGAAGTTTCATGATTGTTCTCTGCTCACTTTACCTTGTGTAGAGAGCAAATGTTAACAAAACTCAGAAATTGTGCAGACCACTGTCCAAAACAAGAGTACTTTGGTTGCATATAAAATGCAATTTAAATTTAATATAATATGATATTTGCCTTCCTCTTTTCTCGATGCAGGAGCACCCCCAAAATTTGTAAGGAAAATTCTGTAAACAGTGATTGAATACCATTTTCAACCATGCAATTCTTAGCAGCAATTCTCATCTGACAAGATGTATACATTCAAAATAATACATTTTATGTTATAAAATTTTAATGGGAGATTATGATTTATACAAGTAGCATCAAGGAGCCACTTGCATAAATCAATGATCACAGTGTTTTTTTTAAACAGGTTTCCAGAAAAATGTAGAAGCATTCTTCAAGTGGGTGTTCCTTGATCAACTCTAAATAAAGCCAGAAGAAAAACATCAGAGTATATTTTCTATAAAGATTCTATCTTTGAGGAAATTAATCAAATGTAGTTCAAGAGGAATGTGGCCACATTTACTTTGTTTTTGAACTTCGTTAATTTGAAGTGGTGTGCTATGAAACATTTTTAAAGTCTCTAGCTATATATTTTAAAATTATTGGTATCCTCTGCAAATATAAAACACAATAAGGAACTACATCATTCAAGGCTGACTGACTGAATAAATTGTGTACTCTGCCTCTGCCATTTTCAGTAAGAGGTAGTACATTTGCTGGCAAACAGACACACCATCCTTTCTCAGACCAGTGAGGGTTGCAGAAACACATTGTTCATGTGGTCCAGTGTCCACGTCTCTAGCTGTTTGAGACCATCTCTTTATAGAAAAAAATTGTTAATTAATTTTTAGAGATAAGACATGTGTGTGTTATATGCCACATTGCTACATGTTATTTCAATGTATTGTATGTTTAATATTTCTTGGCCAGCAGTTAAAATTCTCACCCAGTGTAGTTATTATTTAAAAATACTTTGTCATGCCCATTGTAAAAATACTATTTTCTTTTTTAAAAAGATTTATTTATTTATTTATTATATGTAAGTACACTGTAGCTGTCTTTGAACACTCCAGAAGCGGGTGACAGATCTCATTATGGATGGTTGTGAGCCACCATGTGGTTGCTGGTATTTGAACTCAGGACTCAGAGCAGTCAGTGCTCTTACCCACTGAGCCATCTCACCAGCCCAGAAATACTATTTTCATCAGTCATTTTAGAATACATAGTACTTTTGTTAAGCTAAATTTTCAAAAGGTGCAAGCAATGTTTACACAGGGGAAAGTTCTCTCCTCTGTGTATCTCCCAGGATCCACTTCTTCTCTCTAGAGCCAACCCATTAGTATCAGCTGCTTGTGTAATCTTCTAGAAATATTTCATGCATACAGAAGTGAGTATGTGTTTGCATCCTTTTCCTTAACAGCACTGGTAAAATATGTAAACATTATTTGTCACTTAGTAAAAACATCTAGAAAATTGATTCCTATCCACACATAAAGAGGATTCTCATTAATTTTTGCATATGAGTTGCATATGATCATATGGATGTAGCCCGACTTGCTTAACTAGTACACCTGGAAAATTCTAGAAATACATATATATATATATATATATATATATATATATATATATATATATATATATAATTCCTAGGATTTCTCATTGATCGGTGGAATAAAAATGTGTGGGTCAGAATATATAGATATGTTTTTAACGTTCTCCAGTTGATTGTTAACCAACAAGACTGACATCTTTTGACAGATTGATATTAGAAATCACCATGAATTTCTTTTTTTACTTATTCAGTTTTATTTATTTTATGTGTGTGGGTGTTTTGTCTGCATGCATATCTAAGAGAATGTCTGATCCTCTCTGGAACTGGATTTAAGGATGGTTGTGAGTTGCCATGTGAGTACCGGGAATTGAAGCACACGGAAGGTAGGCTGGAAGAGCAGCCCCGGCTCTTAACACTGAGCCTTGTCTTTAACTCCTGTCATGCATGTCTTAAAGATCACCTATTAAACTGAAGAAACACTGCATTTTATTTTGTTTGGTCAATATTTTGGATAAGCATCGACTTGAAATCACACAACTTACCTAAGAAAGTGAGCAGTCGTTGAAAACATTCTTAGGGCCATTTTGGTGTATAGTAGCATGTGTAAGCTGTTTGTGATTCTTCTTGCATAAGCCCCCCAGCCCATCCACTCTCAGCAAAACCTTTCATTCTTTAGTATCTGCTTGCCTTCAGTTTTATCAGGCTCATTATCAATGGGAAAGCAAATGTAAGATGGCTCATCAGCTGAGTTTGCCTGGAGGCTTTGCAAGGAGCGTAGAGATCTGCTGTAATTGATGTGTTGTTTTAGTTTGAGCCATTTGAAAACATAAATCAATTGTTTAAAACAACTATAATAGAAGATGGAGTGTTCCTTGACGCTTTGGATTCTAATGGGGCATGGATTCTCAGCATTTTAATCAATGATAGTCACTTTTTATAAGGATTTTATGGAAGTGGGCAAGGAAGACTAACCAGCATCGATTGTATTCTATATGGATCACTTAAAGCAATTGTACAAGTACGAATCATAGGCTTCCATCTGATAGACAAAGAAGTCGAGGCTCAGAGGTTAAATAACTTAGCCAAGCTAAACATCTGCTAAGAGGCATAGCTTGGGCTGGAAGCTAGTTCCCGTTCCAGACACTGTGCTTATTATCCTAAGCCAGGCTCACCACACAAATGGCACAATTTAGAGTCACATTTATAAGGGAATTATCAACAGATTTACATAAAAGCTATTTGACATTTCATTATAAACCTATAAAGCTAGAAACTGAAAGGATTTCGTTTCCTAGGTATTTCTGTTGCTGTTGGGGAATTCGGAAATCACCTGTGTATCCGATCATTTTGATCATATGCTGTCGAAGAGAGGGCTATCTTAACCATAGTACCACACATATATTCTACATCATCAAATTTGTTTTGAGGACAGTTTTGTTTGGAACTGAGTATTACTTCATGATAACATTTTCTCTCTTGAATGGGTAGCTTGTGCTATTCCAAATCACTGATCCATGTAGCAATGTATTGATTTAAATATGGTACGAGTCACTGACATAATATATCCATCATGTGTGTCATCACTAGGGGAAAAAAAACTGGCCCGAAAAGGACTCGGTTCTCAAAGATGCTGCCTTTCTATTTCGGCCTCTCTATGAGTTCTAGAATATTCACCAAGAGTTTGTCTAGGCTAGGTGTCTATTTCTAGCAAAATATAAAGTTAGCAAACACAGTTTCATGAAAACGAGAAAATAATTTGTTCCCCAAAGACCCAAATCTATAGTATTTTGTGAGGGCTATGCATATTCTAGACTTAATTTCAATAAAACTGTATTTATGCACATATGGGCATGCGTGTAAACATGCATGTGAATGTGTTACATAGTAGGTTGTGTATCACTCTGGCTCTTAGTTAGGCTAATGAACCATCTATGCTGAAGTCTGGCCTGGATTTGCCTCCCTCCCTTCCAAAGCCCCTTCTTTATACCTCCTCTCTTCGTCCTTATGGGGTAGAGATCCAGAGGTCTTATTCTCATTATTTATTCATTTAAAACAGTTCCCTTGAAATAGTCATTATCATTTTGCAGTATTTTGACATGCTTAAAATTACAGTGGAATATCAAGAACACCTAGTTTCTAGGTCCACTGAGTTTAATATTTACCACAAATTCTTTCACCTCTAGGTTTAAAAATGTAACACATACAGCTCAAGCTCGATTAAGTCCTTCAGTAACCCGGTTCTCTCTTTCTTCCCATGCAGCTGTCACGATTAAGCTTTAACTTATTTAAAATTTCCAAGTAAGGACCCCAGTCAAACATGTCAGGCTTAGCACACACATTCATCTTCCGAAGACCCATGTCAGATGCTAGGAAGGTCTAATCACACAGAGAGAACAAGAGGAAGTTGTGTTCTGCCCGGCTGAAGTGCGGAGTATGTGGAGGAAGGATTGACATTCCATCAAGACAGGACAAAGGAGAGTGAAATGTCTGTCTCGTCCACCAGTGATGAAAGCTTGCCCAGATGTGAACTGTTGACTTTGCTTCTTTGTGTCATTGGTGAAAACCAGTCACGTGACTGCCGGGGCCTAAAAGATTCCTAGGGTTTTTAAAGATAACAAATATTTGGCTTTTCTACCTTCAAGGCAAGATGTGCCTCGCGCATCTGTGTCTTTTGAGCCAAACTTTCAGGCTTTTCATATGGTTCAAGAACCCTTATTTGTTTGGGAAGATGAATTGGAAATATGTGAAAGAATCTAGGTTTCTAGCGTAGGTAAGACCCATAGAGAGCTACAGGCCTGATTTGCATATTAACACTGTCTGGCTCAGATCCCCGAGGTGTTCTGGAAATAAGGGTTCAGCAAAGCTTGTCTCATGGATTCTTTCAGCAGGATGTGGTCAAATAAACTTAAAAAATTAGAATGTACTCAACATATACTATTAACCTAACTAAATTCTCTCAAACTCACAATTCTGGTTTCCAATCTACTTCTTGGCAGGGAGTTATTGCACCTTATTGATTTTCTTTCTTTTTGCTTTGGTCCATGAATGTTAAATTAAATCTTATATGAAATTATACCACGTCAGGCTTCTTAACTCCAGTTTCTTTCCTTTAGTTCCAATTCTCTTAAGTAATAAAGAACCAATCAATGATTTTATTATCATCTGAAATTAGATTACGGGGTTTAAAATATCCTTTTTCCAAACTATTTTATATGTGCATTTTATTTTAATAAATGGCTTTTGAAATCAAATAGTCATAAAATGTTTACACTGATAACACCAATGCCCCAGCTCACCTCTCATCCCGTGAGTCTTGTGTTCACATGTCTCTGCCACAACACAGCATGGACCCTTGTCTGTCTTCTTACTATTCAACCCTTGGTTTTTACTTATATTTCAAAAAATTAAAAACATTTTTAATGAGCAGAAAAATAATAAAAACAATCCACTTATATCCATCAACAAATTAACAGGTCTCTTTATGACTGATTTTATTCCATTGAAATTCTCATCCATTCCCCCACCCCACCCCGGGGCTGTTCCTTTTTTATATTAAAAATTTCCCTTGAAGTAGAATGTATATATGGAAATATGAAGGTACCAAAGGAGTGTTCCTTATAGTTTTATAAGTACACCTCCACTTAAGCAGTGTATCGAACCTTAGCACTCTCTGGGGCCTTTATTGTATTCTTACCTGTTTCTCTCTCCTCTGCATAGATGATCTTCCTTTATTTTTGTACATTCCATAAGTCAAAATATTCTTTATATAGTTTGTATCTGGCTTTTCTCATTTGATATTATATTAAAAGCTAAGCCTTTTCATTACTGTTTAGCATCACATTGTATAAAATCTTTATTTAGGCATGCTCATGGTGGACACCAGTACATTCTGCTTTTCAGTTATTTCTGTGTCTGTAAGAACACTAAACTGTGGTGGTTTTATATTTTAAGCATTTTGTGTTATGATATCTCAGCAGGCACAGAGAAGATAGTGATACAGGTATGTCTCCTGTGAGATATAATGTGGGCGGTAATGTGATTTTATTTTTCTGGATTTATGCCTAGGGTTGGTATTGCTGGGCCAAAGAATATGTGTCCGATTTCCCTATAGTACATTCTTGTGAGCAAACTACCAAAATTCATTATCCAAATGTAAATCTGATCAGATACTCCATTTTTGCCAATTATTTCAGTGTTATGAACACTGTTAATTTCTTCCTCTTTATTTCAGTTGTTCTAATGACCTTGCCATAGTATGGTATCACGGTTTTAATTTGGACTCTGTGGGCTAATGGAGTCAAGTATCATTTCATACTTGTGGTGAACACGTGGCTGTCTTCTTCCATGAAGTTGGACCTCTTGTCAATACTCTCTAGTGACTTGCATAATTCTTAACTGCTTTACACGTGAGCTCCTTTTTAGACGTATGTGTTGCAAATACCTTCCCCCACCGTGTAGGTTGTCTTTTTATACCCATAATGATATCTTTTGATGAACAGAAGTTTCAAATTTTAAAATAGTAGCATTATTCATATTTTAAACTCAGCTAATGTTTTCTGTGTGCTGTTGAAGTAATCTTTGCCTGCCTCAGTGTCTCAATGCACTCCCGTGTCTTATTCTAAATTCTTTATTTTTCTTTCTTTGTGCATTTGGAAATTCAGTCCTTTCAAATTGAATATAGTTTATGATGTGGGATCAGAAAAGGTCAAGGCACACTTTCTTCATAGCTATATAACAGACCTCTATGGAATGAAATGTCATGCCTTTGTCACTTGAGTCAATTCAGAAACATTATTTGTCACCTTCAAATGGTCTCTGTGAGTCCATGGTGGTCACTTTCTACATCTACCTTGCCAGATATGGTCTGTGCCCTGAATTCCTTTATCACAAACAAGTATATCTGAGGATGTTGTAGATCTGCATTCACACAGCCTGCCTCCATGGGCGGCCAACATGTTATTCAGCATGGTGTAGCGACTCCTTCATATTGTTGTGTGCCTTACTTTTCATGGTTTTGAGTCATATTTGATTGAATAAATACACCACCATTAAAACAACCTTTTTTTTGTTTTGTTTTTTTTGTTTGTTTGTTTGTTTTCTCCCTGGGCTCTCTGTTTATTCCACATTTGCTTAACCACCACGTAGTTAATTCATAGCTCGCTTGACTATTTTCAACAGACACCCATAATACCCTACATAGGTTCCCCTTTTTCTGGGACTACCCTTCTGTAAAACAACCTTTTAAAAATGCATTTATCAAGCCGGACTTGGAGGAGCTAGCCTTTAATCCCAGCACTTGGGAGGCAGAGCAGGTGGATTTCTGAATTCAAGGCCAGCCTGGTCTACAAAATGAGTTCCAGGACAGCCAGGGCTATACAGAGAAACCCTGTCTCGAAAAACAAAAAAATAAATAAAAAAATAAAAAATGTATTTATCAGTTGACAAATATTTGCATATTATGAACAACTCTGATATGAATCTTCTTGCCTGCATTTCGTGCCCATATGTTCTTATAACTTTTGAGTAAATATGAAAAACAATGACCCATCCCATGATGCCACTATATAATTAATTATTTAAAACTGCCAAAGTCATTTGAAAAGTGGTTGTACATTTTTATACTTTTACCAACAACTTGTGAGAGTCCATGTTACCCCATATTCTCAGCAGTAGTTGGAATAATGTATTCTTTAATGTAGCCATGCTAGTGTGAGTGTTGATTTTATATGTCAATGACATGAGGTCATGGGACGTCTAGATATCTGGCTAAATATTACGTATGGTTGTGGTTCTGAGAGTACTTATGGATCAGATAAAAATCTGAACTGGTGAATTAAATTAAATACCTTGATTAATGTTGGAGGGGTCTCCTACAGACTCACTGAAAACCTGAGTTGAGTGAAAGACTGAGTGAGAAAAACAATCTTCTTTATAAGTGGGCTCAGACTAGAACTTGGACCATCCCTTCTCTATCTCTGAAGGCTTCTAGGTTCATCCTGGGGACTCCATACCTGGAACTATAGAATTGGTTGTCAGCTTCCACAGTCTTGTGGTCCAGTTCTCTAGAACAAATCACATGTACTGACACATATCCACACCCACACAACATCCCACTGGCTTTGTTTCATAGAGCCCCCTCACTAGTGTGCCAATGCCTCTGTAGTGCCATGTCACTGTAGCTTCGATTTCTCTGATAACTAACTAGGAGGAGCACATTTAACTCTTTATCAAAACTTTGCACAAGTTACATTCAGAAGTGCCTGCTCAAATGTATTGCCCATTTTTTCCCCACAAAAATGGGACTGTCTTTTTATTATTGTATTATAGGAATTCTTTATATATACTGCAAACAATTCTTTGTTAGAAGATGCAGCATTTCGCATTATTTTTACTTTCTTGTATTTATTCATTTTTGGCGTGCGAGGGAGACACGTGTATTTTGGGCCTGCTCTCTACTACTGAGCCACATGCCTGCCTCATTTTCCCCTGCTCCTCTCTCTTTGGGATATGCTCTTGCTCTGTTCTTCAGGCTCAGACAATCCTCCTGCCTCAGTCTCCCGAGTAGCTAGGACAACTGTTATGTGCTACTGTGCCAGGCAACTGTGGAATCTATTGGTGGCGATTCTTTTATTGTTGAAGAACAGGGACTATTTCGATTAAGCTCAACTGATCGAGTCTCGTTTTACCTGGTAGTTTTCTGTCTTCTGGAAGGATCACTTGCCTCTCCTGAAGTTGAAATGACTTTTTGTAGTTTACAGGTCAGTGTAGAATGTAATTTGAACTTTTTAGTGTAGTGTGAAATACTACACAAAGTAGGGGTTACTTTCCCCCTATAGAGACCTAGTTATTTCAGTTTTGTTTGTTGGAGACTATTCTTCTTTCATTGAATATTTTTGGCAGCACTTAGGAAAGTAACACAGTTGTAAAGTATGAACCTATCTTTGGGCTCTATTCTATTATACACCAGCCCCTTGCCTATTCTCAAGGCCCCCAAAGGCTTTGTTTACTCTCCATCAAATGTCTGTCTTTGTTGTCTCCTGATTGGATATTTTTAATTAATTTATCCTAAAGTTCCATGGCATTTTCTTCTTGGTTGTCAAATTGGTTTTTAAGACCACCCAGTGATTATTTATTGATTGATGGATTGATTTACATTTCACATATCAGATGTTTTCAGTTCCAAGAACACTCACTTACTTTTTTGTTTTTTCTAAGACCTTTTCCATTTCTACATTCAAAGTTTCTCATTTCTTTCCTTTTGCTAACACTTTACTTTGCATCACTGAGATACTCTTCTGAACATCCAAGTGTGATAATACATAGCTTCTATCATTTACATGTCTCATCATTGTTGCATGATTTTTCTGCTAAATTATAGGATCCTTTATCTGACTTCCCTTCATTTCCAGTCTTCTTCTTCTTCTTCTTATTATTATTATTATTATTGTTGTTGTTGTTGTTGTTGTTGTTGTTGTTATTGTTGTTGTTGTTGGATTTTGGACAATTTTATAGATTTTTGTATAAGCTTTCATATGGCAGATCTAGTCTGGGGCCAGTGGGGTTTATTTATCAGATCTTTCTTTCATTGGAGTGTTCTCATGCTGGCAGAACCGTAGCCTTCCCTAGCTCCATGCCAGCTCTGGAATCCCCACACCGCTTTCCCTGCCTGGATACAGTCTTACCCTGCATTGGCACCTGTGAGCAGAAGGCAGGGATCCAAGGGCATCGGACTCAGCATTGGAGAGCTCAAGTCCTTGTGGCTTTCTCTTCTCTCTGCTTTATATTTCCTCCATCTCACCAACTGTTAATGGTCCCTTCACTTTCTTTTGTCTTACAATAATATTAGGTTAGAATGTGCTTCTTGTTTATTCCTTACAGTTGTGAAAATTGTTTTCTTATCAATTTGAAACCTAGGAGTGACTCAAAATGTCGAGTCTCAGCTCCAAGAGTCCCTTTCTCTTTTTTCCAGAAGTAACAAAGTACACAAGGTCCTAGCTCGCACCTTTCTTTCCTCGTTTATCTAGCCTTCCTCTGCCCTTTCTCCACTGCCTCAGTCAGCTTTTAAAAGCTGTCTGTTCCAAGCAGTTTCTCTTATATGTGATCTTGTCCCAAGAATGGCTTGGGTATTTTAGTCTTTAGTGTTCTGAAAACCATATGATTCTAACATCTCAGATTCTTCTGTCTTCCCTGTTCTTGAGTAGTGAATTCTTTCTTTCTTTTTCTTTTCTTTTAATATGTTTGAGAATGTATCCTCAGATCATACTCTGGCACCTAGCAGGAAGTGCCTGTTGCTGAGTGTGCAGTTCTAGTTTCATAGCACCCACCCCTCGGTGGCATTCTCCTGCGTGAGTGGATTTTCTTTATCACGTGTTTATATTGAAGAGCTGAGAATATTTTATCATATTTTTTTTTGTCCATGTCACGGTTGTTGTCATTTCTCCCATTTTTTTCCTTTGCTATTTCTGTTATACTAACAATTTAGGGATATTCACTGCCAAGGCCAACCATCTTAGACTCTTCCTTTCTGTAATTCTTTTTTTGTTTGTTTATTTGTTTGTTTGTTTTGAGGCAGGGTTTCTCTGTATAGCCCTGGCTGTCCTAGAACTCACTTTGTAGACCATGCTGGCCGTGAACTCAGAAATCTGCCTGCCTCTGCCTCCCGAGTGCTGGGATTAAAGGTGTGCGCCACCACACCCAGCTCCTTTCTGTAATTCTTATCACAAACATATTTTTGTCATGCAAGAGAAGAAGATATCCATCAATCCTTGTACTAAATGTTAAAATCTTCAATGTTGAATTGTAATTTAAAAATCCTATATAGAATTAAGAATAAGAACTGTTTAGCAATTAGCACACTATTTTAAATGTACACTCCATATCAGGATTGGAATGTATGTATGCACGAATGAATATCAGTTAAGCAAGGGCCCAACCACTGTCCTTACTCCTGGGAAGCCCAGCATGTCCTGACAAATCTAAATGTCCTTGTTTGCCTGGGGGCGTTCACCAGCAAATACTCTAACAATATGATCTATGACTGGGGTTGGACTATGTCAGTCTGAACCAAACTTCCTGAGGGGATTGTAGGCTAAGGTATTTACCTGGATCCAAGATGGGATTGAGTTAAAAACAAAATGTTAAGCCACATGAGTAGTTATCTAGTCCAAATAATGATTCTAGATACCAATGGTTTAGATGAGATTTTCTGGTCAATCGTGTTGTGCACATTGTGGCTTATCTATGTCCTGGGAGGAGAGAACACCCCAGAGGGTGGTGGAATTTTGGAAAACAGAACACTTGTGGATGATCTTGCCTGATGCATCTTTCCCTTTAGCAAGTTCTGATCTGTATCCTTTAGCTATAATAAAACCAAGTTCCAAGGGTCAGTCTTGCGTATGATTGAAACAGAATATTTGGAAAAGAGTCCTGACTTTATATGCAGCTGCTACAGTAAAAGTAGCTTGGTGCTATGGTCTGATGATGTCCCCTCCAGAACAAAGTCACAGTCAGGATGATGGCAGTATTAAGAGGTGAGGCCTTCAAGAAATTACCAATACACGAGGCTCCTCCATCCTGAATGAGATATAAGCCTGTATCAAAGAGGTTTCACACAGCAATAGGTCCCTCTTATTCTGCCTTCAGCTATATAAAGACTCCAAGTTCGCCTCTGATCCAGAGGAGACATCGACAAGTACCATTTTGAAAGCAGAGAGCGGGCTTCACAGCACAATTGCCTCCAACATCCTGATTCTGAGCTTCCTGCTTTCCAGACCATGAGAAAATAAACTTCAGCCATGAAGGATTTTCTTACAATGGCACAAAAAGAACTAAGACACTTGCAGACTCCCATAGACTGATGGGATCATAGGATCCGAACGAAGTTAGGTCATTCTTGTAAAAGATTACACCAGTTACTTATCACATTAGATAAGTATTCCTTACTCCTGGTGTAATCTTAGCAAAAATCTCAAGCATATTTGACAAATAAGCATAGATATATCATATGGTGATATAAACTAATTTTTAAAACTATGCACTAAAATGACTTATTAAGATTGGGACTAGAAACCTGCAGCAATGAGAGAATTTAAAGAAGATGTAGGGCTTGAGGGAGTTTGTCACTGTGATTCCAGTGTCAGATTCTTTCTTGCCATACATCTGACCAGAGTTCATGATGTGGCATCAGCAATAAGGAACAATAGGAAAATGAGACTCAAATAATAGCAAAATGCCACCTTAGCGTAGATCTAAAGCAAAGCATTGCTGGGTCACTATCTCCACAGCTGCCTGCAAACAAAAAACGAGCCAGCTTTGCCTAGTCTGCCCAGCACCTGGAAGGAGCCAGGCAGAAAGCACAAAGGCAAAGGAACACAATCAGACTCCCAGAAATGCTTGCGTTCCACCATTGGGAAGGGAGAATTTCCCTCTTTCCCGTGACACTGGGCAGGGGAAGGGATTCCTCTCTTCTAGCAGTTTATCTTTTGAGTTGGAGGCAATCGCATCAGGACAGAGATTACAATAAGCTGAGAGACGGGAAGAATGGGGATCCTTGCTGATATTGCTGAGCTACTGAACCAACCAGTCAGTCCTGGAGCGAGCTCCAGATCTTCTTGTTATGTGAGTTAACAAGTGTTCGTGTGTGTGTGTGTGTGTGTGTGTGTGTGTGTGTGTGTGTGTGTGTGTGTAAGAGAGAGAACAGAGAGAGACAGAGACAGAGAGAGACACAGAGAGAAACAGAAAGAGAGAGAGAAAGAGAGAGAGAAAGAGAGAGAGAGAGAGAGAGAGAGAGAGAGAGAGTGAGTCTGGGGTATGTCTATCTTGTGCTTATCAAAAAAAAGTCACCTACTAGTCAACACAGCCAGTCTTTTTTTTTTTTTTTTTTTTGTCTACCTTGTGATGTTTTCTTCTGACTACAATTCTCTTTTCTCTCTAAAGCAAGTGTGGCAGGTCATGGACAGACCCACCACACAGGAGACTCAAGGAGGCACAGTGATTGTAGTATGCGCTCAAAATGGAAGCCTGACCTCTGACACAGGAGAAGTTCTTACATGAAAGTTCCTATGCGTCCCAACTAGCATAAAAGACAACAAGTAGAAGAGCTTATATCTCACTTGGGGTCACATCAATCAGCAAATCTCTGCTTTAAAAAAAAAAGAGCAAGGAGATGCCAAAGAGGGGTGCACACGTGATTGGAGGTTTTCTCCTTGACACTTTAGCAGACTTGGTAGTTTGTAAAGAGAAAATCACTTTGGACCAAACCCAAGTTGTCATTCTTATCAATATTCTAAACTTAGGTAGGACCTGTGATCCTGTAGAGACACGTGCTGCTGTTGCCAATGATGCCGGTGACTGTGGAGCACGGACACTTGGGCTGCAGCAAACCGTGTGGTGCGTGCTTGTTCAGCCATACTGAGGCTACCATGAGGCCTGTCTTTATATCACATTGCAAACCGTTTAGGCTTGAGTTTTAGGACTGGTTACTTTTGTTTGTTTGTTTTTGTTTTTGTTTTTGTTTTCAAGACAAAGTTTCTCTGTGTAGCCCTGGCTGAACTGGAACTCACTCTGTAGACCAGGCTGGCCTCGAACTCAGAGATCCACCTGCCTCCGCTTCCCACGTGCTGGGATTAAAGGCGTGCGCCACCACTGGCTGGCAGGATTGGTTACTTTTTGCACTCTGAAGATGAGAGCTCTATACTCAGACAGAAAGGAAGGCGATGTGACATAGAGAAGAGCAGAAAGATCAGGCAGTGGCATCCAGTGACCATCAGAGCTCGTCTCACGTTTTATGAACCACCATACTGTGTCAGCTTTCAGTCGCCTAAATGCAGGGTGTGAGCTGTACCTCACAAGAGACAAGTCCGCAGTTCAGTGGCTAGTTTAAAAAAATTTTTTTTAATTACAGTTATTTATATATTTGTTCGTGTGTCTGAGCATACATCTACGGGCATGCTGAGCCACAGTGTGTGTGGTCAGAGCACAGCTTCTGAAAGCCAACTGTCATCCTCTACCACACGGATCACAGTGATCAGACTCAGGTCATCAGGCGTGGTGACAAGGGCCTGTACCTGCTAGGCCATCTCATCCAACCCCCAAGGGCAATTTTAAATATTTGTTTAACATTTGTTTCTGTCATACAGTCTTTCACCTGCCCACTTCCCCCAGAAGTAATTTCTGTCACTCCTGTATGAAACCAGCCATGGTAAACATAGCTCACTCCACTGTGTCTTCACCATCCCAAGCTCTGTCCAGTTTTGTCTGAATTATTATGTCTCCATAGAATCTCTGTATTAGGTGATCCTTATCATTCTAATAGTTCAGGTTAGCAAGCCTCTGGTATTCTCGAGACAAATATTTCCTTACTATCTTGTGAAGAAACCCTTCTGTGAATGCTTGACTGTAGTTACAAGGCAACATATTCCTTGCCTTGATTTGAATGTCTCTCTCTGAAGCTTTCCTCCAGTAGAATGCATGACACATACCCTTCCTTCTCAGAGGATAAGATCTAAACATGGGAGACGGTGGTGCCCAACCTTCTTAACGTGGTGACCTTAATACAGTACGTGTTGTGGTGACCCCCAACCACAAAATTATTATCATTGCTACTTTGTAACTGTAATTTTGCTACTATTATGAATCTTCATGCAAATATCTGATATACAGGATGGTTTTAGGTGACCTTTATGAAGGGTTGTTCAAATCCTCAGAGGGGTAGGTGACCTAGAGTTTGAGAACCACTGACGTAAGATGAAAGAACTTTCCTCTGTTGGGGCCAATTCAAGCAAACACAATAACTTTATGCCTTAGCCTTTGTTGCTCTTTAATACAAATGCTTATAAACACCATAGCAAGCTTCCTAAGCATGGGAGATAAGGCTCAGGCCAATTGACAAATACAAATTGTGTTTTAAGAGGCAAATAATAAACCTAGAAGGAAGAGAATTGTGACAGCAGCACCTGACAAATTTGTCTTATTGTTTTAGACAAAGTTTATCTGTGTTAAAGTTTTTTGGGAAACTGGACAATGAAATTCATTTGGTGCAAACTAATAGAACATGTGATAGTCTCTAATCATGAAAGATCAAATAGAATTGAACAGTGGTAGGTTCTGGTGGCTTTGACCCCAGAGAAAGTCAGTTTTAACAAACTGACTTAGTTTGTGGTGAATGAGTTAGGAGTTCTGCCTCAGACATAACAGAACATGAAGGATACAATCTCACATGCTTGCCATGTTCTGTTTGAATCTATTAAGCTTTCAAAAGCTGCTTTCACAGGGCTGGGAGTATGGCTCAGTTGGTGGAGTGCTTGCTCGGCATGCATGAGAGCACTGTATAAACTGCACGTGCTGGCACATGCCTAAAATCTTAGCACTGCAGAGAGTGAGGCAGAAAGGTCAGAAGTCTCAGCCCACCGTGGGTTATAAGATGAGTGAGGCCAGCCTGGGATACATGAGAGCCCACCTCAAAACAGTAGCTCAAATTCTACAAGAAGGAAAGTAAGAGAGCTTCAATCAGAAGAATTTAAAAATAGGACCCCTCAGAGGTCAGCTAGTTGCTATTCATCAGTAGCCTTTAGAAATAACCAAGCAAGGGAGCTATTCTAGATGAAGTAACACACACAGCATTCAAAAGGTGTTCAGTAGGTGTTAACTATGGCACAATTGTGGTGATACCACTTTCCCCCCATAGTCTACAATTCCCCTTCTTTTTTTTTTTTTTGTCAAACATCTCTGGGGTTCTTACCCAGCCTACACACCCATTGTACTTACCATGCTCCCTTGGCGAACCCCTACTTTCTATGGCCCCGTCTGAGTTGTGAACTCCATTGTTTAGCAAAATGCCATAGATGTAATCATTTTGGCTAATGTAGATTTTTTTTTTCAATCCAACCAGTACCAAAGCAATTAAAGACGTCTCTGGCTTTTGAACAGTGCAATCATATTGCTGACTGTTACAACAGTCTATTGACCAAAATAAAGATTAAGGTCATGGGCTCTGTGGGAAATTGTTTAATTTCAGTAAGAGTCAATGTTTTCATTTACAAACTAAAAGAAATACAAGGACCTATTTTAGAAGGCTATTACAAGGTCTTGAGTATAGTATACACAAATCAATTAGGACCATCACTATCATTATTACCACAGACATATATAAGTACCAAAATGAAAATTGTATTATTTAGAATTCTAAAACTTTGTTGTGGGCCGGCCAGCAGCTCGCAACGAATGGTTCAACTGAGATGGCAGCTCGGGCTGAAAGAGAGGAACTAAACGGACGGAAGAAAGAACGGAGACAAGTCAAAGCCAACTCTGATCAAAGCTCAATTTTACTATATCAGCACGCAGTTATGAAGGAGGGAAAGGGGGGACAATTCTCGCCAAATAGTCCTGGGGACCAGTAGCAGAGTGACCACGTGTATGGCTCCGAATAGCAAAGCGGCAGGTTCCAACAGTGAGCGCGGCAGAACAATTGAGCGGCAAGCTCCAACCAGGTGTAAACAGTAGAACCATTGAGGCTGGGGGAGGGGAGGCTACAAAACTTCAATTATTTTAATCAAAACTAGTGCATTTTTGCTAGCTTCATGATAAAATATACTTATTAAAAATCTGACCAAGTAGATAATATCCTTTGGCTCACAAGTATGTTGATATGTTTCTAGTTTTTCCTTTTCTTGTAGTGTTTTGTTTTCTTTAAGGTTTTGGGGTTTTGTTTGGTTGGTTGTTTTGTTTTGTTTTTGTTAATTTTTGTTTTTGTTTTTTGAGTCAGGGTTTCTTTGCGGAGTCCTGGCTGTCCTGGTACTCATTCTGTAGACCATGTTGGCTTTGAACTCAGAGATCTGCCTGCCTCTGCTTCCTCAGTGCTAGGATCAAAGGTGTCCACTACCATCACCTAATTTCTAGTTTTCCTGTACTGTGTATTCAGTATTTAGCTTGCAGACATTATACTATTTGAATATTTGGGGTTAATGAGGACCCAGAAGGAACCTGAGTATAGTAACCCTGAAATTCACTCAGGGTTAAGTTTAGGGATTGTGATGGTTTGTATATGCTCAGCCCAGGGAGTGGCACTATTAGAAGGTCTGGCCCTGCTGGAGTAGGTGTGTCACTGTGGGTGTATGCTATAAGACTCTCATCCTAGCTTCCTGGAAACCAGTCTTCTGCTAACATCCTTCAGATGAAGATGTAGAACTCTCAGGTCCTCCTGCACCATGCCTGCCTGGATGCTGCCATGTTCCTGCCTTGATGATAATGGATTGAACCTCTGAACCTGTAAGCCAGCCCCAAATAAATGTTGTCCTTATAAGACCTGCCTTGGTCATGGTGTCTATTCACAACAATAAAACCCTAAGACAGGGGTGTTTCATGAGAATGGAAGGTAACATTTTCTGGACCTTCCATGAGAATGTGCAAAACCAGTTGTGTCATCATGTTAATTGAAGGTTCCGTGCTCTCACAAGGGCTGCATTCCATGTGTGTAATGACATGCATTTTCCTATACCTAGAGGAACCATGGTCCTGATATGCAAGGAGCAAAAACCTCAGAATATCAATTAAAATGAGGAAATAAAGAGACTATTATTCATGTTGCGTCTGCAGTGACAGAGAATCTTAAGTCTTATTACTATAACACTTTACCTCCAAAACCAGCCAAGCTCAAATACAGAGAAAACTTATAAGAGATGAATTACTTCTAAATAATACAGAGAAAAACGTAAGAGATTAATTACTTCAATGTAATGCATTTCTTGGACTTATACATGCAACATTAGTAATTCAATCAAAATCATGGATTCTGTTGTATATTAACTGGGGTTCTTTCCATTTTGCTGGAGTTACACACTCTTCAGCAATTGAAATAACAGTGCTATGTGTTGGCTCACAGAACTGGAAGTTTAGAAGGAGACCCAGCTTTAGGGTTGGCCAGCTCTGGGTGTGTCTTTTCCAAAGGTAATCATCTGGCTCTGTCCACTTCCATCTGTTGACTTCACGAAAAGGCATCCTTAATTTACCCTGCCCATAGCTTCTTCCCATGGCTCTCATGGAAGGGTTCATTTCCAGAAACTCCCAACATGGACCTGACCCCACAGGTCAGAATCATACCTTATTCCTCGTTCGTGAATGAGTCATAAGTAAAATAAGAGGATTCTTTCTGTGGCCCATGGTAAGAAAGCAGTGTGCTCATAAATGAAAGCTGGGGTGTTCCTGGGGAAAAGGGAGACAATACGGGATGAAGTAAGGTTATCAGGAATCTTTCTGGAGCTTTCTGTTAGGTGGAGCAAAAATTTCCCATAGCCTCTGAAAATTTTCAAACAATACTCTGTTTTTATAACTATGAAGGAAACAATCTAAACTTTTCCCATCTGATTTTTCTCCTTTGCTGAAATGACAACAGCATTATTAATTATAAGTGGGCATAGAAATATTGACTCATGAGCTACCTATCCCCAGCTTTGTTGGAGAATTTGAAAATGGTTCTAAAGACTTTTGTGTTGTTTGGAGTTTTAAGGATTTAACTGACAATTTCTTCATAATTTTCAGGATTTTTTTAAAGATGAAAATGTAATCTGTATATAATAACCCAAATTTCAGAATGTTGTTATGGAGCAGCTCTTTGATGTTTGACAAGCTTTTGACACTCCTTAATGAGCTTGTTTATATCTTTAAGTAAGAAATTTTGTGAGTACCAATCTGAGCGGGAGTATCACACGTTCAGCATTTTATTCTGGAAGAGGTGGACTGCCATCTAAATCCAGGAAACCAGCTTTCAGTTTCCTTCTAGTGAAAAATGCTTGCATGTCTTATTGTTGGCTGCCATTTCATTGTTTTTCTTTGGCTTTTGTTTAAAGACAGCCAAACAAGTGAACTAATGAAGTGAGCAGAACTCAAGAACTGGATTCCAGTCTGAAGCTTGCTCAGGAAAACCATCTCATTTACCCAAATCAGGTTTTCTTCTCACATTTTCAGGCTCTGTGAACTAGCTAGCTATTTATTTTTATTTATTCATTTGTTCAATGAACCTTTGGGGTTGGTCCGAGAAGTGTGGAGAAATAGAAAACATAATAGGGTGGTCTTCACTTTAACTGAGGTCATAAGTAAAGTGACCCAGATGAGGCTTGGCCCGAAGGACATTTTATAGTGAGTTAAATGTAGTGATAGGGGTGAGAACAGGTATTTTGGAATTAGCTACAAGCATATGTAAGTCCCCTGAAGACTGGAGATGGGGGAGGAAAGCTTCCTTGGAGATGATGGTAGGGGAGCTGAATTCGGAAGGCTGAGTAAGGCCTTCACCAGGCAAGACAACCTTAGGAACGAAGACATTCAGAAAGAAGAGGCATCATGATTAAAGTATGAAGGGAAGGCAACCTCGTGTATCAGCAACTCTTGCTACTGGAGAAAGACTGTAAAGCAGAGAGTAGGATAGAGGACATGAGAGAGATGAATGGGAGCCAGAAGGCTTTGAGAGGCTTCATTCCTGATGGGTGATAATTCATCAAAATTATGTAGTTACTTTAGGGTCGAACCAAAATAATTTCAGAGTTTCTGCAATGTCTTATTCCAGTCTTTTTAAATTCAATTTTATCTTTGACATTGAAACCAAATCAAAGTGTTCAATAGCATTTATTCTATATCCCCTCACCTTCCAAACGTTCACCATCTCTAAATCAATATGGTGGTACAATGTACATTCAATTTATCCTGCTTTTTTTTTTTCCACCTTGCATAACTGAATCAGGAGAGTTGTGAATCTTTTGTTTTATTTGTTTATTTTTGTTTAAAAAACATAATTTTATGAATTAGTAAATTTTTGTCAAAGAAGTTCACAAAAACCCCAACTATAATTTTGGGTAAAGAGTCCTCACTCAAATCTCTTTCTGTTTCCTAAGGTGAACTGTTCCCTTCTGCAACATAGGCCTAAGAACTATCTGAGTACTCTGTTGCCTGGCCTCTCCTATCTAATATGTATAAAGCTCTAGGTATTAAAAATGAGTTTTCTCTATCTCAGTCTCAGCTCCACAACCCCCTCCACCTCCTCCTTCTTTTACTTGGAAAAGTCTCCTATTAAGTTGCAAATTCCTGAAGTGGAGTTCATTTTGCTATTATCTGATAATGGAAGTGTGAATTAACTGACTGTTAGACAGCCAGAGGAAATGGAAGTTTCACAGTAGTACAGGGTTGAGTATCCACAGGTGGCAAGGGCCCTGGAAGGCTCAAAGGGAAGCCCCAAATGTCACTCAGCTCTGCCTCCTCAGTGGAGAGAACCATTTTCAGCTTTTGATGAATCTTTTCTGTAAAAACAATAAAAACTCAGGAACTACATAACATTTCTCACTAAAGTAATAGAAGGGTCTCAGATTTGAAAAAAAATGAAAAAGTCCCAAGCCACTAAATAGCAACCCAACTGCAGAAACATCTTCTTGGATAATAATGGGATGCTTGTCTCACTGATGGGCTGGGAAATTGAACAGAAAATATTCTGAAGCTCTCTAAACAGTGGCACTGCCTTGAAATTGGGGCACCCAGTCATCCTCATCCCTCCGTGTGGAGGTAAACCTCCTCTTGTTTCCTTTCAATGAACAGTTAAGAGATACCCTGTAACTTGCCAACAATAGAACATGCTTCTTTCAGGATTCCAGAGGACGCTGTATGGAGGTCTGCACAAACTGGGGAAATAGGGAGAGCTGTTCAGAGGGTAGAGAGGAAGAAATTATGCAGGGGAGCATCAGCTTGAGGTTTCCGTCTGGAAAGGCCTCCCTATAGGCTGCATGAATGGGTAGGTCAGAGAAAGTGCCAGTGACTACTGTGCCTTCATTGCCCTACAAGCCATCTTCCTGGATGTACAGCATATGCAATTTCATGTGCCTAAAAGGGTTCTTCACTCGGTTCAATGCTTTGTTCTTCCTGTGTAAAATTCTTGTGTGTGTTTTTCTATGTCGGTGAAGCCCAATGGGACCATAGAGTATGAGCGTAGGACCCAACAAAGTGTGCTGCCCTTCTCCACCTCAGTTTTACATCACGTTCTGGGTATCCCATGAGCACAGGGTGGTCCAGACCTAAGATATATGCAAATGCAGGAGCTCAAAGCAACCATGGGGCTAGCTCAGAGTAGCCGCTTCCTCCCGATGGAGTACCATTATCATGGTCTTAAAGCCAAGCAGCTGTCATGACCCACTTGTGTTCCTCATGGTATCAGGATATGCATGAGGACCAGTAGACATAAGGAGAACCTCTTCGGGAGAACTTCTCTATGCATCTCCCATCCCCCTGACACTGCAGTTGCTGCTGTTTAAGACATGACACTTCTCCACTGCAGCTGCTTGGAGCCATTCATACCCCAGAACCTGACAGGCTCACCCAGACATACTTAAACAGAATCTCTCTCTCTCTCTCTCTCTCTCTCTCTCTCTCTCTCTCTCTCTCTCTCTCTCTCTCAGTGCTGTCTGTATTTAGGGTGACTTAGATTTCTCTATGTTTCCTCTAGAAGAGTCACCCAACAGCACATTTGTTGCATTCGTGTCTTAGTAAGCTGAGGCTCTAATGGTTACAGGAGACTAGGCTTCTTGTCTGTGTGAGAACACACACTGAGCAGAGAAACAGGACAACCATGAGGAGACACCTGCAGGGGAACACACAACAGGAGACACTAGTTCACAAACCACACATCTGATAAGTGATTAGTCTATGGCCATACCACCCTGAACGTGCCCGATCTCATTTGATAAGTGCTTAATATAAAAACCCTAAGGAACTCAACTATGTGATTATAGCATTAACGGTGCTCATTTCCTCCTATGATTTTGTAATGGAACTCACATCTTATGTATCTCTTCCTGCTGTCATACTTCTTTAAAATTTGCTTCATTTTATTATTCATCTCTATGATTGTTTGTAAGTGTGCATGCATGTGCATGCACACGATGGTGCATATATAGTAATCAGAAGACACCTTGCTTGCATTGGTTCTCTACCATGTGGGCTCCAGGAATCAAAGTCAAGTTGTTGGCTTTGGTGACAAGAACCTTTACCTACTGAGCCACTTACCAGTCCTGCCTCACCTCCTGACAACTATCTAACCAGTTGAAATAATTTTTAATATATTTATAACTTATCAGAATGTGTCATCTATTGTGGTATTTATTTCCAGCATGCTTCATATCAATCCTTAGCATTAGGAATACTGTAGGAAGAATATTGCATGGAAAACCAACTTGTTGGCATTAGGAAGTTGTCACTGAACTATTGGGAGGTGAACCTTGATTGAGAAACAATAGGTCCATTTTGTTTTGATGTCTCCCATAAGTAAACACACTTCTTAAGCTAATAAACTCGAGAAAAGTTCAAAGAGAAGATGAAATCTACTGTCCTTAACATGTTTGATTAACTATCACATACCATTATATTTCGATTTAAAGTTCACTGAAACAATCTGGCTTGTTGACAGCAAAATTTATACTTGTAGCATCTTGCCTTGAAATATAAGAAATGTCATATATTATTATAATTTGCTTCAAATCCAACTGACAGAAAGAGCCTCCAGACCCCATCAAATGGGATGATTTTGTTACGTGCTCACTTAACTCTGAATTGTAAGTCTAGAAGTAAGTAAACAGAGGTCAGCGTGTATTCCACAGCTTATGACACAGGTCCCTTCTATTCATGGCTCAGCTACATGCAGCCTCTATCACCAAACTACCAAAGATAGGTTCAAAGAGATAGGAAGGAAGGGAGGAAGGGAGGGAGGGAGGGAGGGAGGGAGGGAGGGAGGGAGGGAGGGAGGGAGGGAGGGAGGGAAGGAAGGAAGAAAAAGTGGGAATAAAAAGAATGTCTCCTTTCCTTAAGAAACTCAGAAATCGGTACAGACATCATTACTGACCTCTTAGCAAAAATCTAAAACTATTGCCACATTACACATAAGAGACAGGTAAATATAATTCTACAGTGTCAGCCCAAAGTACACTTACCAAGGAAAATGAGGAGAATGGAAGCTGAACATGTTATAATTTTAAATCATTCATGATAATTCTGCAAGGTTTCTCATTTCAGTCAATCATACCAGCATGGGCCCTGATGTATAATATTGTAGGTCATCAGTGGGTGTTGTTCAATTGATTTGTAAAATGTCACAACTTTAACTTATATAATTTGCTAATTTGTCTAATGCCTACTTGTTTTATGTGGTTATCCAGAAGCTAATAGAAACACAATTTAGTTGTAACACAGAATATTGTTTATAAAAACAATCATACCCTATTTGCAAACCATATGTCTGATACATCATATAACTGTCTTATAAACTAGATTTGTTTTCTAGTGTCAAATGATGTGACAGAAAATGGCAAGCACATCAAAGTATACATTGCTAGTCTCGGGCACTGTGTGGAAGGCTGATTTGGGAGTTATATTCACAATGGTTTATGCTCAGAATTGGGCTGGGCTCAGGATATGGGTTTTCGGTCAGTGACCAGATGAAAGGCAATGGGAGATGCTATCTATGGAGGGCACAGCAGTTTGTTCTATCTCTTCCTGAAGACTGTTTTCCAAAGATTCAAGCCTAGGACCAAATCTTTAAATGGACACTTGCAAAATCTGTCCTATCTTCAGGCAATCTTTGTAAATCCCAGGCCACTTTTCCCTCTGCCCCTTGACCTTCCTGTTTCTACTTTATTTTTGCCTTCCTTTTCCATATAGAGTCTGACGTCATCCACTGAACAGGAAGAATGGCCTGGGATCTTTTCCTTTTTTTTTTTTTTTTTTTTTTAACCTACCCAGGGGAGTGGAGAGTTGGTGAGACAGGGAAGAAGGAAATATAAACCATCTGCCATTATATTTGCTTATATTCCCAGTAGGCAGGTGAAACACCAATTTCATTATGTGTCATTTTAATTACAGTTCACAAGGGTAGACCCTAGTTTTAGAGTTGTAAAACTTTTTTAGATAACTATTATTTGGATACTGAGTTATCCTATAGTTCAGTATTTCCAAGAGTGCTCTATACATTTTCTATACACAAAGTATTTAGAAGGGGGCACCTTTGCAGACTCTAAACTTCAGTAGTTTCCCATTTATTTTTGTTCTGATTTTGAATTTATGGCAAGCTGCTCTGAATTTCTATTAGTGGTAATGATATAAAGTAAAAAATGTAAGTTAACATAAGGAAGATGTTAAGTAAGAGCCACTTGGGCAAAATTAGAATCACATTCTAAAAGTTTATAGTTGGGTAGCCTTGGAATGTATCACTAACACCTCTAATCCTATTTCTTTGTAAAATGTGAACTTAGGGGCTTTGCATTAAGTAGTTGACATACATAATAGCTATTCAGTACTAATTGCTATAGTTTATATTAATCTCTATAGGATTTCCATGAGCATTATCATAATATTTAGTGTGAGATCTGTCTAGCTACACAGAAGATATTTTAAAAGGTTGTAGCCTTTTTACAAAGATATTAGAGATATCTTTATAAGGATATATTTACAAAGATATTAAAGACGTCTTTATAAAGATATATTTTAAAAAAGATAATAGTGTTGTGGTGTGCCTTGGTGCTGTTTGTATTTCGATGCTAATTCTGCTTCTCCAGGAGGGGAGAAGCCTTGGAGGAAGAGTGACTCATATACCCAGGTGACTCCATGTGAACCTTCTCCCCATTTTTACTTGCAAAATAAAGGCTAAAACCGGCAATTGGGCAGCGGAAGGGAAGGTAGAGCCAAAAAGTTTTAGGGAGAGGAGAGGGAGCAAGGGGTGGGGCAGGGAGGCAGAGGGGAGGAAAGAGAGAAAGACTGAAGAGGAGGAGGTGGAAGGAAAATGGAACAGAAGCACGTGGCCTGGAGAAACCGTAAGTTATAAGGGATCTCATAGCTGGGGAATATAAGAGTGTAGTGGTTGATCTGCCTAATCTAGGAGCACAGCATGTATTCATATTAATTGAGTTGTGTTTTCTTTTCTTTTTTTGTTTTTTGTTTTGTTTTTCGAGACAGGGTTTCTCTGTGTAGCCCTGGTTGTCCTGGAATTCACTCTGTAAACCAAGCTGGCCTCGAACTCAGAAATCCGCCTGCCTCTGCCTCCCGAGTGCTGGGATTAAAGGCATGCGCCACCACGCCGGCCTTGCACAGGCTTATTTAAGTTGGAGATTTACGACAATATGATCGTCTTCTACAAAGAAATACTGGGACCTCAAGGATGACCTAAAAGATTTGAGATACCAAAGGCCAATCGATATCTTTGTTGAACAAATTAGCATTTATCCATCAAGTGGAATCCTATGCTGTCATTAAAAAAAAATAGAATTAGCTGGAAGGCAGATATGATGAGAGGCAGGGATGAGAGGATGGGTGGTATCACAGAGGCATGCAAGTTAGAGAGGCTTTATAGAGGAAATGGAGGTGGAAAGCACCTCGGGACTATGAAGCCAGCAGTCTGACCAATGAACGCCAAGTATCCCAGACCGAGGAAGTTCTGACCAATGAACATCAAGTATCCCAGACAGAGGCTATACCAGGTGAAAAGAAAGTCTCAGCTCCTCTGTAGAAACGCAGGTGGCTCTGTGTGGCTGGCGTGTGGTGGTATATTCACTGGGGCACAGCTAGATTTGAGTCTGGACTGGTTTGTGACAGATTGTGGAGAGCTTGAGTGTCATTTTAAGTTGGGGCCATGGGATGCAGCTTCAAGGAAGGCAGCAACTACATCATGGCAGTAGACTTGAACGATGGCATCGGTAAGGAATAGCTACTTAAGATGAGGTCGGCGTCACAGTGTAGACCCGAAATGAGGTCGCAGCAGGAAGAGAGGGAGACCCTATGCAACATGAAGTAATGACAGGGCTGAGAAGCAATGAATAACCTCCAGGTCGCTTAACTGTTAGAAAATACAGAAAGACAAAAAGAAGACACAGTGGCAACGATCTGTAATTCACTCTGTCTGAGGTACTTACAGAACATCTTAGTGCCCATTAGCCTGTGCAAGCCTATGAGGAAGACAGAAATGGAATGGCTGTGGTCGGCTGCCAACCTTAATAACATATATGTCAGTGATTACCTGCATAGCTTTCTTCTGTGTATGTGCATGAAAGCACACATACGTTTGTATATGTGCATGCAGGTTTGTGGAGGCCAGAGACAGGTCAACAACCTCAGATGTTATTCCTCAGAGCCAGTTGCACATTTTTCTTTAAACATGTATTTATTTATATATCTTTAGGCAGAGTCTCTCTCTAGGACCTGAAGATCCCTAATTCAGCTTAGCTGGCTGTCTAGTATGTCCCACGCTGGGATTACAAGCGTGTGCAGCCATGTGCAGCCTTTGCTCGTGTGTGTTCTCAACTTGGGTCCTCCTGCTTGCAAGCACTTTCCCAACCGAGCGGCTCCCGAGCCCTGACCAAGTCCCGTTACCAATGAGCTGGTTTTGTAAATGTCCTTTTTGCCTTGTGCTTTACCCTCTTCCCCCAGGGCTGGTCTAACTACTTGGAGGCTAATTCCCTCCTTTGCTAGGCATTGGTTGGTGGCCCACTCTGAAAGGCATTCCAGGGAGAAGAGCTCTGAGATGCCATTCCCATGCGGAGAGCTACATGGGCCTGTTTGGATAAGAGAAATCCTAAAATGTAGAGCAAAGTATTCCTTCTTATACCTTGCTCATTGAATTTGCAGAAACACGGTTTTGTGGTGCAGTGTGGAGTGTCTTTAAAGCTGCAGTAAAATCGAGGAGCCCCCTTTAAAAGAGGCCAGCTACATTAGAGCCAGAGGGACAGAGCCGTGACTGTGAAACTTACAATAACACTTGGCTTTGCCTGGTGTTGAAAGTGACCAAAACTAATCAGGTCCAGAAGAGCATTCCACAAAGCTGCTTTTCTGACTCTTTTCTGCCTCTGCCCTGCTTGCTTTTGCTGCTGAGCAGATTGCTGGAGCTGGTGCCAACTCTACATTGCTTAATAATAATTCTCATTAGCATGCTGCCTTGGATGTGTATCGCAGAGCAAAATTTAGCTTTGCCTTGGTGTGAATCAAGAGAGGAGCATGAAATTCTTAGCTGAAGCAAAGGGTTTAAGGACCTTGGATGGGGGTTCCGTTTGCACAGAGTCCAGGCCCTCTTTGGTCCCCAATCAGGGGGCAGGGAGACAAAGAGGAATTTTACTCCCAAATGGCGAGCTTTGTGTTCTTTCTCCCTCTCCACTTGCAGCCTCTGCAATGGCACTTGTTTGTGCCTTGCTATTGAATAGTCTGATACATTCCAAAGACCCAGGGCCTGTCCCAGCCCAGTGCCCCAATGGAGTGAATGTTCCCAGCTCTGGCTGTCGCATCTACCCAGTCATTGTACCTGCTGGTTCCATGACTTTCCTGAGGTTGCTCACATTAGCTTTGGTTACGAAAGTGAACAAGAGGCTGTTTACTCTCCTGCAGATGCCAGGGTGACTTGAGTGGCACTCTGAGGAGACACGCACAACCTTGCACATTCACAGCCTGTTTAACAGGGGCCGTATTCCCCACAACGGCTTTCACATGCCATCTGCTGTCACATGGTACCACGTGCCAGGTCCTTATAAGATATGTATTCAATCACTCCCCTTCTCACCCCTCCTTTAGAAATGGCAAATGGAAGACGACTTTAAGCAAGGTTTCACACTGAAGGAATTATGTGCATATCAAACGTATTGAATTAAAAGAGGATTTTTTTTTAATTGTCATTCCCGGCTGCAAAGTGGCAATCAGACACCCTCATGAAAATTTTAGAGAAGTTATCAGACTCAGTGGGTAGCGGAAAAGGCGCCACTAAAAAGTAATCTTTTCTGTGTGCAAATCTACTTGCCAAAAGAATGACAACTACCAAAAAAGAATTGGAAGGAAACAGTCCAAGGTATTTTATAATTCTGTACTCCCTTTTCCGTTGCTGCTGGGGATGGAACTCAGGGCTCCATACACACTGCAAAGCCACCGAACTGCTGAGCTACACCCCGAACCTCTCATGATTTCCATTCTCCTGTTGGCGTGTGTGTGCCCTTCCTCTGATCTGGTATCGCGCTGAGCTCAGTGGTAGAGGAGAGACACTTTCTAAAAGGGTTGAGGGGATTGGTACAAAGCATACTGGGAACAAATGAATTAGCACATCCTGTCACGGTTTGCTCTTGAATGATGGCGCCTTCTTTGTTAATTGAAAAGAAATGTAAAACTGGAAGGAAAGGCAAAAGGAAACAGAACGAAGCAAACAAACAAACAAACAAAAATGAAACAGAAGAGATTGCAGTCTCTTTTCTCTCCTCCTCCGTGACCTGTGACAGCACACTGTAAAGTCTCGAGGCCCTGCATCTTCATGTACGATTCTGATGCTGTCTGTAGGGAGCCTAGAACAGGAGGCTGGAGAGACGGTCTGTAATTGAAAGTTCTTTCAGGAGAGATGTTCTATCAGGCCTGCTAAGGGAGTCAGCCGCACCTGCTGGCTTTTTATGTTGAGCGTCTCTGAAAGGATGCAAAGCATAAAGAAATTGAATGGTGCTGTTTCTTTTATAATCTCTCAGCGGAAATACAGTTTTAAAAATTATCGATAAGATGTACAAGTCAGACCAAGGGTTTTACGATGAAACTGCAATCTATAGCTTGTTTTAATCTTGTGAATAGTGTTCTGCTTCTCTGACATGCTCTAAACAAACTTATAATCTGTAACAATATATGACTTCCTAAGTTGCTGCAACCGTGGCTCTTAGGGAGGGCTCGTCACTTCAGATATCACATCACTCAGCCATAGATACTGAACTACTCATCCATATGTGTGTTGTTTTAAGAAGATTTAGTCTCTTTTTATGAGTAGCTTAGAAGAAACACCAGCTATTTAGGATCTAAGGAACAGAGATGAGACAGCGGTATTTTAACCAGCATAGACATTATCTGAGTACTACTGTGCATTTCTGAGGGCAGCCACGTACAGCTCCCATACACCAGTTCAGCTGTCTTGGCCTTGATGGCAGTTGCCATGAGGACTCATGGAAAGCACTGCCAGCCTGCTTGACTCTTAATTCCTGGACAAGGCGATCCCTGAGGGCAGGCATGTGTCTGTGCCTCTTCCAATTCAGATGCTGCCTGCCCATCCAGGGTTTGCTCGTGGATAAAAGGATAAGCTACATTTCTGATTGGATTCAGCCAGCAGGGGGAAAACATTCTTATTTACGGCTCAGGTTTTGTGCTGAGAAAGACATCTTTACACTATTTTTATGTGGCCATATTGTAAGGCCTATTGGAGGTGGAAAACGTTATCAGCACACGAGCATCCTCCCAGACCTTATACATCAGAACTCACTAAACTGAGATGATGTCTGTGGGAGTCTCAGCTTGCTCTGTCAGCCTTGCTAACAAGGTTGACAAGCTAGCGTACCCAGGTGTTGTCATCTAGTGGCACACCACACACTCCTAAAGTTACCAACAACCTGTTCTTCAGAAGTGGTCACATGACCCAGACCTCTCCTATCTCCCTGGTCCAATCAGAGTGCTGCCCTGGGATTTAACGCCCACACAGAAGAGGAAAGATCCTGTCTTCTTGCTCAGTCAGGGGTTTCTGCCTTACAGCTGCCTGTGGTCATGTTCTCTTCCAGGTAAAAGGTAGAAAGAACAAGGTAGACAGAGCAGTGGCAATGACAACCAGTGGCAGAAAAAAGCCCAACAGCGTTTCAGCCCTGTTCAGTTCCGAGCCTGGCTTCCTGCGGCCCTCTATCTGTTACTGGTGAATCCGATTGCCAGCGTCCTGAGTTTGCAGTTTCTGTTATTTACAACCTGAAGAGGCCCGCAGCATCCCTCTTAGAATAGAAAGGAAAGGTGGCTGGCACACACTTACAGTGAAGGGTCAGTCTCTCCACCAAGGCTGGAAATACAAGGACCGGGGAAGGAGAAACAACGCTTTCTCAAGAGCACCTGGTAACAACAGGAACTAACCTGGGTGCTGCTGCCCAGTAGTTTTCCACAGTAGTTCCCCAGTTCCTTACTCCTGTGAACCTTGGCGCTGAGGAGAGAGGGTGATGGGGCAAACGTGCCAGAAGGCAACAGAGTGGCTGGGAACAAAGGACCCTACAATCTTTCCTCCTAAGTTTCTGGCCCATGGTTTGGGACCCAGTCTCTCTGCTTATGGTTTTTCCTGTAAGGGCCAGTTCAGAGAATTCACACAATGAACTACAAACCATAGGGGTCCCAAGAGAATCCTTTGTGGCTATGAGGCATCCCGCTGAAATAGAGGCTACGTCTCCCCATAGGCTCACCTTGTTGCCTAAGTGATAGGGGTGGAGGCAAGGAAAACTGAGAAAGGGGAGCTGAAAACTAAGGTGCGGAGTCGGAGTGGGGGGGTGGGGGGGTGAGGGGTACATTTTACCCAGGCACAGGCCAAGTTAGGAGTTAAGCTGAGGTTGGAGAATCACCACCAAGACTAATACTCCAGCATGCTTCACAACGACCTGATGGCACCTGACAGGACGAAGGCAAAACAGGAGTCAAAGCAGCTTGCTGGCTCTGGCTCCCAGGACTTTATTCAGGAAGTCTAAGGAACCCAGGGCTCTGCACTTCCAACAGGTTTCTCATTGATACTGATAAACTTAGTCCCATGACTCCTTTAAGGAAAACTGCTAACCACTAGCAAGATTTTATCGAAAGGACCCAGATGTAGCTGTCTCTTGTGAGACTATGCCGGGGCCTAGCAAACACAGAAGTGGATGCTCACAGTCAGCTATTGGATGGATCACAGGGCTCCCAATGGAGGAGCTAGAGAAAGTACCCAAGGAGCTAAAGGGATCTGCAACCCTATAGGTGGAACAACATTATGAACTAACCAGTACCCCGGAGCTCTTGACTCTAGCTGCATATGTATCAAAAGTTGGCCTAGTCAGCCATCACTGGAAAGAGAGGACCATTGGACACGCAAACTGTATATGCCCCAGTACAGGGGAACGCCAGGGCCAAAAAAATGGGAATGGGTGGGTATGGAAGTGGGGGGGGGGGAGGGTAAGGGGGACTTTTGGGATAGCATTGGAAATGTAATTGAGGAAAATATGTAATAAAATATATATTTTTTTTATATATAATATATATATATATATATATAAAGGAAACTGCTAACCTAGGACATCTCCCTTCAAGTCCTGGACTCCATGTACACAGCCACATAGCATCTTATTTTTTTTTTTTAAATAGCGCACAAGGCAGGGTAACATCCTCTATCCTATTGGATTGCTGACATCTTATCAATATTTCAAAAGTGTGAGATTCCGGGGAGTAACAGTTCGTATCAGATGCTCGATTTCTGCACACTTCTGCAATTCTGTGCTATGCATCTGAAATCTTGACAAATGATATTCTGGACCCAGGCAGCAACTCCTGAGGCTGGAGGGAAAACGATTCTAAACCCTGATGTCCATGTTCCCTCAGAGTGCATTTTAATTGAGGAAAGTGTGGTTTGGGAGCGGGGCTGAGCAGCAGCAGAATGTATGGGACGTGATAAGTTCAGTTCTTCACATAAAATGTACATCAGGGGGAAAAAAATAAACAAGACGAACTCAAAATACTGCAGCAAATGTTGGGCTGAAATACTGCCAGGTGTGGAGGTGTAGAAAAATGAACACACATTTTGGTGGCAAGGCACAAAACTGTTTAAATCCTTCTGCAGAAGTTTCAGAGGACTATAATTTTGGCATGGCTCTAGGAGCACGGTTACTAGGTTTACCGTGTAGCCATGCCAATGGGATCTGTAAGGATTGCCTTGTCCAGCCTGGGATATTGTGCAACTCCTCAAAACATCACCTTCACATATGCCAAAGAATACAACATGGAGAAAGAAGTCAGAACATTTCTGCATACAAAAAAAAAAAAAAAAACCAACACAGAAGGTGTGAATTCTGCATAAGTGGTAGCAAGCTTGTGCTCTCTTCACAAAGTAATATTCTTTCAAAGGACTCAAGTGGATATATTTGGGTACATGCAAATATGTGTGTAAATACATATATATAATTTTCTTACGTTTAGCTCACTCTAAAATGTAACATTGATAACTTCTGCTTATCATTGATGCTGAAGTAAAAGGTTGACATGGGAGAATCCAGGGCACCCTTTGTGATGGTGACCTCCATCTTTCAAACGATAGAATCTGAAATCTGAAATGTGTTCCCCCCAAAATGATTGGTAAAGGGTAGAGTAGAGACTTGTATACCCTACATATACATATACATAACCAAGTCCTGTAGCCATAACCCTTGCTACTTCTGGTTGATAGTACCTGCTACCTGTGCAGTGTACATGGCTGTCTCCACTGTACCCACACTACCTGAGCAGTGTTCATGGCTGTGTCCGCAGTAACCGCCACTGGTGTGATGTTCATGGCTGTCTCTAGTGTTTAGTAACAGAACTGAGGGACAGTAGGGTGGTATGAGGACTGGGGTCCATGCGTTCTTGGGTTCCTCACATCCTTATTGTCTTTCTAACCAAAGGCTCAAACTCCAACCACACACACATACAGGCAAAGAAGACAGTCACCTGCCCCATACCGATGTGGAGTGGATTTCATTAGGCAGGATTTCCGAATACTGAAATGTTATTTTGGAAAAAAAAATAGAAAGAAGCAGAAGATTTTGGATACTGATACGAAACAAGGAACAGTGAGAAGGGTGAGTACTAGTAAAGCAGGTAAAGAAATGCCTTTGAATTTGTTCAAAGTTTCCTCCTTCATCCCTTCCCAAACTGAAGAGTTTATCTACTATACACACCTGTGTGTGTTGTGTGTGTATAATGTATGTGTGTATATATATGTATATATATATAAACACACACACATACACACACACATGTGCCAGACTCTTACTAGTTTCTAATCTTTACTGTAGTGCTCACAGAGAGGTGCTATCATAATCTGAGAGGTAAGAAAATGTAAGGGAGGGCTTGCACATGACTAATCAATGAGTGAAGCAGGATTGTAAACCAGCCATCTCAGGCCCAAAGAACCGACATTTCTGCCTGCCTATTGCTCCCATGCATTGGAGAATTGTGCTGAAGATAATTTTTGGATCCATCCTGTGATAGATTCAATGATAGTGACTGGGACTTGGGATAAGCACAAAAGCAGGGCTGGAAGACAGAAAGGTAACAAAGATTTAAGAAAGACGTCAGCGCCAGGCAGTGGTGGCACATGCCTTTAATCCCAGCACTTGGGAGGCAGAGGCAGGTGGATTTCTGAGTTTGAGGCCAGCCTGGTCTACAAAGTGAGTTCTAGGACAGCCAGGGCTACACAGAGAAACCCTGTCTCAAAAAAAAAAAAAAAAAAAAAAAAGAAAAGAAAAGAAAAAAAAAGAAAAGAAAAGAAAAGAAAAGAAAAGAAAAGAAAAAAAGACTATAGCAATAGCTCCTTCCAAAAGAAAGATGTATTAAAGTGTGACAGTCCTTTGATTTATCCTGAACTGTCCCTGACTACTAAGTAATGAGGAAATGAAACTGATTGGCACACATTCATCAAATGTTTGTTATATATTGAGCACTATCAAGCTGTCACCCTCGCAATATTCTGAACACTTCTGAAAAGTTCTGATGACAGTGACCTACCTCTAAGCAACTTGGATTCACTTCCTGTGGTGGTTTAAGTCCCTTTAGGGGTCATTTGCATGTCCCCAGTTGATAAGGCTTAGGAGGGTGCCTTGGAGGAGGCAGGTCACTGTCCCAGAGTCTGTCTGTCTGTCTTTCTCTCTGCCTCTTAGTTTGCTACCTATGGATTAGGATGTAAAATTCTCAGCTACTGTTCAAATGCTATGCCCGTCTGCTTCTCACCATGATGATCGTGGACTCTTAAACTCTAAGCAAGCCCCTAATTAAATGTTTCCTTTGATAAGAGTTGCCTTGGTCATGGTGTCTCTTCACAGAAATAATAAATCCATAAGTAAGCTCTTGAGTGACATCTAGATAATAACTTTTCAAAAACTTCCAGGCCCGGTGATTAAAATGTCGAGTCAGATCTGGGTTCCTCTTTATGGGGTGCAGTAACCCAGGAATAGTAAAGTGGAGGTGAACTTTATAGAAGAAATACTGAGCTGTTGTAGAGTTTATACAAATTGTTATTTTTGTTATTTATTGTTATTTGCTACTCCTTCATGTGACGTATAAAAGCCTGGGAAACGCTGAAATAGTTAGCCATGTTAATGATGTGCCATGCATCCTGACTTGTAAATGAGCACGGATTGCGCCTGTATGTGCATGAGTGTGCATGCACACATGTGCCTCTGAAGAGTCAACAAGAAACCTGAACCACAATCTGAAGCACTTGTTCAAAATAAAAAAAAAAAAAAATTGCCGAATTTCTCAGTAGAGCAACTATAACTGATAAAATCAGAACACAAAGAGGAATCGTAGAAGCTGTCTTCCCGTGCCATCTCTTTTGTCTCTGGAGAGAGGCAGCTACTTCAAATCACAGAATAAGACAGGGATGGAGTTTGGCACAGAACCCACTCTTTCAGACATTTCTGGGTGGCTTGATTGTAGAACACATCCCCGAATAGTATGCAGCATTTAATTGCATCCAGTACAGAATTAAATGCTACACCCCAGTTCTATCTTTATGGCGCACCACCCCACAACAGACACCTATCCTGTCTTCACTCCAGACTCTGTACAGTAGGTAAAGTGACAGTCCAAGAAGTAGACATTTAAGGCGCTGGATCTCCAGAGGGGCTGATTATTTCCTTACCATCCACACAGACACAAAAAGAAGAAAAATGACACATGAGGTTTTCCCCAGGTAGATAAAGTGCCAAGCGCCTGCCAACCTTTCTTTCCTCTCCCTGGGTCGCCTCCCTGGTCCCTCTGCCTCCTGCTGTTTTCATTGCTATCATTATTTCTGTTTCTCTGAGGATAGAGAGTGCTGCCAGCCTGCTCCGTCCGTCATCTGACGGTTCTCTAAGCTCCCTTCAGTCTAGCTCAGTTCATTTCCCCCTCCAGCTTCTACATTATTCCTCATTCTCCCTGTGCCGTTCGCCATCCTATCAGTCACTCTCTGCCACAGCTGTTATTGCTGCTGCCGTCCCCTGCTGGTTCTGTGGCTTTAATCACCACCATTTCCAGAGGAAACTCTAGCTGCCCTGATTAGAAGATTCTGGTCCTCCACCCCGATCTTGTTTGATGGGACTTTACTAACTGGGCTGACAACACACACTGGCTGGAAATACTTGTTCCTATCTGCTGCTCCCATCTGTTCCCAAGATGACACCCAGTCCTTTGCCTCTCCATTGGCTGCTTGACCTTTCCTAGGGCTCTTCTTCCCCATGCTATTCCCAGATTTTCAGTGTCTCCACGACTGTTGGATGGCTACTGTGACAGAGTATTGTTGACTCTAAGGACTTTAGCCTCATCATCTGGAGAAAACTGCCACAACACTAGGTATGTGACCTCGGGCAAACCTCAGGCTCCCTAGTAAAGGGACAATAATATTATAAAAGGACAATAATAATAATTCGTTCATGCGTTGTGGATATCAAATGGGTTGGTAGATGGGAAGCACATAGCATACATAGAATGTAAAATAGTAACTGCTCACTGACATCAGCTGCTATGATTAGATTATAACTATCGACTACCTGTTTACAGATCCTTCAGTCTCTACGTAGTGGGCCACGCTATTATAAAAGCCTGGAAATGTAGTCTGTGGTTCTTGGACACTTTATCGGCAAACTGTGAAAGGAAGAATAGACATTGGAGACCTTAAGTGACCTCTGTCAGAAGCTCAACATTATTACAATATGAAGAGCAAGTCATGTATGGGAATGGTCTGAAGCCACCCTGCCCTGCCCCTCTTCGCCTAAATCTGCTCATCTTAAATATTAATGCCACTCAAAACCAAGAGAAGCCCAATTCTTTTACCTTCTGGCAGGGTTGATTATCACATCATTTGTTTATCTCTCAGTACTATTTTATAGATTATAAATAGTTTATTTAAACAGTACATATCAACCTAAGACCTTACTGACTACATCCTATAGTTGTGAATGAGATGATTCAAGGCAACCCCTTGGTAAAAGGCAATAAAAGAAGTTGAAGTGTAAGAACACATGCCTGAAAGCACAAAGAAGACAAGACATTAGAGAAATTTGGGGCAAAATATAGAAGAAATATGAGAAACTGGGAAGGGGGAACATGAGCCTCAAAATAGATTTTCTTCCTGTAGGCTTTTATCAAGTCTGGCGGAGAGGCTACAGTGCTAAGCAGCCATCGGTGTTATCCTTTGACTGACATATAAGCTGAAAACTAAAAAACTAAAAAGTTTTCTGGGTAAATCCCTTTAAGCTGAGAACATGACTGCATAGCTATCTATCTATCTATCTATCTATATATCTATCTATCTATCTATCTATCTATTATCTATCTGTCTATCTGTCTATCTATATATCTATCATCTTGCTTGCTGTCTATCTTCAAGTATAGGTAATAAACCCAGATCCGTGTCCAAGCAAAGCCTCTGAGCTTTATAACATGGCTACATCCCCAATTTAAGCCACACTGCAGCTATGAGGAATTACTTCAAGCACACTCATCTTGCATGAATTTGTGACAAGTTCTGCATCGCTCTGCATCATTTAATGGTACAAGTAAACTCCAACTTTGAAATTATAATATTCCTGGGATGATAACACACTGCTACTTGGAATAAGCCCCTTGGGATGAAGATATTATTTCACCAGGCCTAAAAGCATCTTCCAAATAGTTTGTAAACTATAATATCCAGCATGTGATGACAAAAACCCAGGCTTATAGAGCAACAGGACATGGTGGATGAGTCATAGGAAAGACAGAAATCCCAGAGAGCTGTACCCAACACATTTATCACATTTGTCAGATATGCTGCACAAAAGAGCTTGGCTGGCTACACTATGGAATACATTTTAATTCTGAAAATATCGGATGTAAACTAGAAACTCCACAGTTTCATGTAGCCTAGTAAGAAAAACAATTAAAACTTCAAAACTTCAGTTCTTAAAAAATTAAATTTGAAAGGGAAATATGAAGGATGTATTGAAATGAAAAGAAAATCCAGTTGTGCGGTGGTGGCGCACGCCTTTAATTCCAGCACTCAGGAGGCAGAGGCAGGTGGATCTCTTGAGTTGGAGGCCACCCTGGTCTACAGAGAAAAATTCTGGGACAACCAGAGCTAAATAGGTTCACCCCATCTCAAAACAAAATAAAGAAAGAAAACCCTTAAAAAGAATAAAACAAAACAAAACAAAATCCAGTGATATGTGCTCAATAAGGGACAATGTGTAGAAAGGATACAGAAAGTTTACAGGAAAAAAAATCTTTCAAATGCTCACAGGAAGGGATGAACAATGGCTACGGCTTTTCCAATATAGTCAGCATAGCCTTAAGAGTAATGTATATTGTTTGTACAGTTTTTGTACATGTTTAGAGCAATGTATATTGATAAAACATCCTATTTACTATAAAAAAATTATAAGTTAAGATTTGCAAATGCACAATAACATGGCCTCAGAACACAGAAAGCCAAGCACTGAAATTATTAAAGTAAAAAACAAAAACAAAGCAAAGCAAAACAAAACAAAACAAAAAAAACAACCCACAAATCTACAACCACTGTGGGAGGTTTTCCACTCACAGCTAGGTAATGCATGAAATAAAGCTCCTGAGAGAGGAGTAATATGAATGATTCAAGAACACATTCTGTTCTGAAAAAACAGTCTTACTATGTAGCCCTGGCTAGACCAGAACTCACTATATACACCAGGCTAACCTAGAAGTCAAGAGATCCTTTTGCCTCTTGCCTTACATGTGCTGAGATTAAAGGCATGCACTCCCATTCTGGGTCCAACTTACACATACATTCTTTTCAAGCATGGATCCATAAACGTCTCAGCAGAATGGTGCCCTAGTCCAATAATATGATGTATCATATGTTAATAGAAAACATAAAATTTCCCAGACTTTTAGAAATTGAGAGATACACTACCAAACAATTCATAAGAGAAAGCAAAACAAACAAACAAAAACAGGCCAGGTGGTGGCGACTTTGATCTCAGCACTTGGGAGGCAGAGGCAGGTATATCTTTATGAGTTCAAGGCCAGCCTGGTCTACAAAGCAAGCTACAGGACAGCCAGAGCTACACAGAAAAACCCTATCTTGCAAACCAAACCAAACCAAACCAAACAAAGTAAATGATAATCGGAGAACAAGTCAAAACCTCTGAGTTGTAGCTCACACAGTAGCTTAATAAATATGCTAGAAAAGAAGAAAAGCCTGATTTAGATATCAGTGTTTTAGAGCATCTACTCTCAGAGGACTGAAAGATAAACTGAAATAAACCAGAAGGCACCATGATGAAAACAGAACCTAAGCAAGAATATGACCAAATGAGATGATGAAGATGATGGGCAGAGCCACAAACTGGTCCTCTGAACAGGATACAAAACAGATAAAGCCCCAGGAGGTTGGTGTAAGGAACGAAGAACATTACTGGATATCGGCCATGGAAAGGAAATCCTTGCTATTGATTCTATGATGTTAAGTTGAAAAGCAGGCATTCTGTCAAGACTTTGAGATGGAGAAATTCCTAGGCAAGTTTCCCTCAACATTAAAAAAAAAAAAAAAAAAAAAAAACAGACTGTGGAAAAAAAACCCTCAAACCTGATTCAGCAGTTAAAATTCTTCTCAGAAGAGAAGAGATCAATAAGCAAGAGCCAAGTGGGAGGGGAATGCTAGGGGCCATGAGTGTATATGCCCACAGTGCATTCTACACACACATGTACAGAACGTATAGAATCCTATCCTAGACCCACCCAGAGAGTTTCACTCTTGAGTTTGCCAAGTGTTTGAGGATGAAACTATTATAGGCTTTAAAAAGAAAAAGGGAAAAAAAAACCTTCTAAAAAGTAAAATGCAGGATGCAGTCCCAAAATTACTATGTAAGACCAGAATAACCTGATAACAGACACTGACAAGTGTAGAAGGAGAAGAGGGATCTGCCAGCCATTCTCACGCACGACACAGATGCCAGTTCTAAATAAAATATAAGCATTCTGATCAACGCATACGTCCCAAAGAATGAGAGGGACACTGTCACCAAGTTCAATATCCAGTCTCCATAAAACAGTAGACTTTATCAAGAACGTGCTCATGTGCACGAAGCTGTCTGTAGGAAGAGTCACCTAAGTAACATTCTTTGAGAACAAGGGTGAAGTCTCCCCTCTTGGTGCATCAGCTGCCACGTCTATCCAGTATTTCAGCTTCTAGTTCATTTAAGTTTATTATCATTGTGCATGTCAGACTGTACCTGTAAGGACATCACGGCTGATAAGTAGAGGTCAGAACACAACTTTGTGGAGTCATTTCTCTTCTCCCACCATTACATGGGGCCTGAGTACCAAACTCAGTTTGTCAAACTTCAGTGGCAAGTACTTGACCACTGAGCCATTTTGAAAGCCCCCCTTTTGTCTTTTAAAAATTACTTGGTGATATTTTTCACGCACGACAAAGGAGAAAAAAGGAAGAAAAATATAAGAGAAAAGCAGAATTGTTTACAGAAGAATATAAAATTGTTTATGTAGAAAATCCAAAAGAATAAAACATAAGTCATTGTAATTCACAGGTGAATATAGAAGTTTGCTGGCTAATATTCAACATAAACTATGTTATCAGTCAAAGAATATACAGTATTTGAGAGACTCAATTTTAAGTTACAGCAAAATATTAGAGGCTCAAGAACACGGTGAATAAATATTTTATCTTTTACAGATAAAAACATAACCATTTATCATGAGACATTTTGGAAGATCTAATAAGTAGGGGGGATTTTATAAATCTAAATTATAAATTGGGATCATAATTATAAAAATTATGTAAGTTGACCATTCTGGATCTAAAAATCAAAAGTGCCACAAGTGGAAAATTCTATGCCATGTAATTTTGTTCTGTGTTGAACATCATTTAAAGGCATAGTATAAAGTTATCTTCAGGCCATTCACATATGGTGTGCATGAAACATGGATCAATTTTGTCATCAGATTGAGGTGACAGCCCTGAGGGCATCTCATCATACATACACATACTTTGGTTTGAAGTGCTTTAGATAAGGGGTATGCAACTAGTAATTCTTCTAAAATAATAGATTAGTAGAACTGCATAAAGCTATCTTAAAATTTTATATTTAAATAAAAATGGCTGACGATATCTATGAGGAGCAAGGACAGAGAACTTGTGTTCCTAGTACTATGTGAATATGCCACTGGTAGAAGTTCCAATCAACAGACCCATGGCAGGAGAGACTGAATAAGAAGCAAGCACACACACACATTAGGGCACATGTATTATGACACCCCGGGGAAGAGGAGACATGTGGTCTTTCAATAAAAAAGACGTGAGTCTATTAGATAGTCAATGGGAAGAAAAGTTACTAATAAGTCAATCGTGATGGGTCATCTTGGTTGTCAGCTTGATTGGATCTAGAGACACTGAGATTAGGAAAGGGTATCTCTGGGAGTATTTGTGAGTGTGCTACCAGAGATTAATAGATACTAAGAGTCTATCCTGACTTATGGTTTAATCCATAGATGGATGAACACTTTGAATAGACTATTAGGAGATAACCAGTGGATTTGTGCAGAGCTTAGTTGGAGGAAATGAACTAGCAGGTGTGCCCTCAAATGTTACACCTGCTCCTTCCAATTACTTCTTGGCCAAATCCTCAGGTGGCCAAATCCTTCCACCACCATGATGTTTTTTCTCACTTCAGGCCCAAAGTGATGAGATCAGCCAAGCACAAACTGGACCCTCTGAAAACAGCTCTCGAAACACCCTTTCTTCTTTACATTGTTTTCCCCAGGTCTCCATTGCAGTGCTGAAAATCTACCTAACATTACATCACGTAGAGACAGAATGCAGACCTACTGTGAAAGGCAAAATACCATCATTTATAGATGGTTGCTATGAGAGGCTGTCTTAATGACTTTTGTTTCAGTGGAAACTGTATCTACACCAGGAGCCTAAGCCAATGATAGATACTGATATAAGCTTTAAGTTGGCAAGCATTTGGTCAGTCTGCCTGAGGCATGCCAGGAGGCTTTGGCTAGCATCATTTGGCTATACACAAGTCCACTGGTTAGTTCCTAATAGTCTATTCAAAGTGTTAATCCATCTATGGATTAAACCATAAATCAGGATAGACCAGCTTACTGTATGTGCATTTATTTGGGGTTCACAATGTGGAATTAAAGAAACAGAAAATACAGTTTCTGCTAAATAGATTTTTTTTTTTTATGTTTGGTGTCCTACTTAACTATAATTTGTATTAACGTTAGACAAGAAAACCTCAGCATGCAAGCAAAGCAGGTGAAATGTAAATATAGGATGCAAAGGATGGAGGAGCCAGGAGGATACTAAGGGAGTTCAGAGGTGGAGCAGCCCCTGGGCAAACTGAGAGAAGTAGAGAGTAAAGGTAGGCAGAGCTAGTAATGCCTTGGTGGAATTTAAGAAGTACCTGTCTTCCCTGATCCTCTTCCT
Organism: Mus musculus; assembly: GCF_000001635.26. Lineage (NCBI taxonomy): Eukaryota > Metazoa > Chordata > Mammalia > Rodentia > Muridae > Mus > Mus musculus. The sequence goes on from NC_000085.6 coordinate 28,102,394, forward strand.
GTGTTTCTGACATTTCCCATAGTGTTGCAACTCTACCTTGGTGGAGTTCCTTTAGCTTGTAAATGCAGATACAAGAAAACCAACAACATTGCTATTGCTTTCCTATAAATAGCCTGATAGGCAAATTCTGATGGGAGCGAAGAATAAAGCATTCATGGGAGTGAAGGAATGGCTTCCCCAGGACGGAAGTCACCAAGTTAGAAGCAGAGGACAGGCATAAGAGGGTCGGAGGTAGCAAAGGCTAAAAGACCGGGGGGTGGGGTGAGGGGTGGGGGGCAGAGCTGGCTGGAACTATGGACAGAATAAGCAGTCATAGTCCTATTTTTCCCAACTGTAAAATCTAACACCTGCTTTTGTCTGGGGACCAAATGATTCTATCCATACTGTAGGGTTTTTTTTTTTTTTGTAATTTTTATTATTATTTTGTTGCTGGTGGTGGTATCTGTGTTACAGTCTTCATTTTGTTTTTCTGAGACCATTCTGCATCCACTCTTTTGTTCCAGCCTATTTAAGCATTTCAATTCTTCTATTCACCTGTAGCTATTGAATAACTTGGAAAATATTCTTTAGAAAAAAAAAACGTGAAGTGAGTTTACTTTCTATTTCTTGTAATACTTTGGGAGGCTACTACCTTTCAGAGAACCTACCAAGCATTTGAAGAAAAATTATGAAAATCATTTATTCTCATGCGTGCTCCCCTCCCTTACTTAATTTGACAATTTTTTTTCTAACCTCTGTCCTGACGGAATGGAAGGATATATTGCTATTGCTATAGGTGCATCGTGATCTGAAATAATGCTTGCTTGTACAGCTTGGAACTGACTCAAGGACAAGGACCTCAAGATGGAAGTCTGCAGTCCACAGAAGTAAAGACTGTGTCTGTGAACAAGGCCAAGAGAGAATCTAATTCATTGAAAAGGAGCTCATATATTTCTTTGCTTTTGAGCAGTGGCTTTACCCTTTATTTTAAATCACAATCGCTGTAGCAACATATTTTACATTGTAGCTTGACATGTACATCTGCCTTGTGTGTTTGTACATCAGAACTAAATGTTCATGGGATGAATCATATCCCTCCTGTGGCTCCAATTCTACACTAAAGTTTTCCAATCCCTTTTGAGACAATGGCATTGGGTTCTGTGTTCCAAACTCTCAGAGTCGTCGGCTTGTTTTCATTTTCTGAATGACAAGTCTCCTCAAGTTGGATTTTTGTCATCTAATTTGATCATGTTTGCTTTTGTAGGCTCTGTGTCTACAAATGGAAGTGTGAGGAGATCAGGGAAATGGGAGAATGTTGAAAGTAACTCATTGATGACCAACTTGGTTCATTTACCCACAACATGAACTAATACAACAAACATCCACCATCTTTCATGTTACCTTACCTGTTCAATTTCTTTTATTCTCTTCGTAGTTCCCGTAATGACTGTTTTTTTTTTTTTTTCAGATATTAGGCACAGTAGGCTTCTTTTTGAGAAGAGGGTAACCTAGATACAATGGTCACCAAGTATGTGCTTTGATCACATCATTTCCTCTCATTGACTATGTAGGACCCTGGATGCAGAGAAGATGTCTATATAAGCATGAGGCCCTAACACCCACATTAAAGCAGGGTGTGGAAACATGTGGATGTAATCCCCAAGCTGGAGGGGAAGGGATCATGACCGAAGGATCCCAGGAGCTTTCTGAATGTCACATGGTTTCAAAAATAAGGGGGCGGGGGGGGGGGAATCAATTGAGGAAAACTCCAATCATTGACCTCTGGCTTCCTCAGTCATGTGCTCATGTACACACAGTCACAGTCACACAGAGACACACATACTCACACACAGACACACAAACAGAAACAACAAAAACCTAAGAAGTAACTTGCCCAAAGTAAAACATGTACATCACACACACACACACACACACACACACACACACTCACAGACACACATACACACCCATGCACAAATGCTCATACAGTGACACACTGATACACACACTGACACACACATCTACACATACACAGACACACACTCACTGACACACATACATTCACATACACAAACAAATAACAACAAAAACCTAGGAAGTAAAATAACTTGTCCAAAGTAAACAAAACAAAACAAAAACCAGCCAATTAATCAAATGAGAACCCCACCCCCACCTCACCCCCCAAAGCTAGTGTGTGGGAGAACTGAGTTGTAAGCCCAGGACAGGCAGACTTAAGAAGCACTGAAAGGATCTATCTTCTTGATATCAAAGCATGTTAAAACCATGAAAAGAAAAAAAAAAAAGAAAAAGAAAAAGTAGAGCATATGTTTTTAATCTGTTGACACCAGTCAGGCGTGTTTGCACGCTTCTCTTTGAATTGTTTTGTGCTCTTAGGCTCTTATATTTACCAATCATCATATGGAACATATGTTGAACTTTACAACATGTATTCGCGTGTGCGTCCCCGTCCCTCCCAGAACATCGTTTACTTGTTAGAGCACAGTTGTTAGCCAGTTTAGGTGATTCTCCTTGTAAGGGTTCCTAGTTTTCTGTGTCTTAACAAAGAAACTCAGAATTCTAACTTACCTTTTTAACACAACACTTGCTTTTATTAACTTCCTTAATAATTGAAGAGAAGATTAAAAATAAGCACTTTCATAAACACTACGTCTCAGCGGAAACCATTAGTGACTTTAGATACTTCAAATTATTGTTGTTGTTTGTAGCCATCCAGTGGTCAAGGACAAACTGGGTTACCTGAAAAGCGGGGCTGGAAATGAAATGGACAGGGTGCAAGAGAAGGATGAGGCCAAGACAAGGTTCTGATCGGGGCTCAAAGTTTAAGTCTGCAGCTCCAGTTTATAAAGGGAAGAAGACAAAACCCATCGTTTCTTTCCGCTGAATTATGTTGCAAAGCCAGCTCAGCTGGCACTCATTTCTTCTAAGTTTCTATAGGAAGGTGCAGGGGCAGCAAGGCACAGGACTCCACCTGGGTCGTTAAGCCCCTTGTGGCAGTCACTGGATGGCCTTTCCTTCAGTTTCTGCTTCACACTTTGTCTCTCTCTGTATCTCCTCCCATGGGTATTTTGATCCCCCTTCTAAGAAGGACCAAAGTATCCACACTGTGGTCTTCCTTCCTCTTGAGCTTCATGTGGTCTTTGAATTGTATCTTGGGTATTCTGAACTTCTGGGCTAATAGCCACTTATCAGTGAGTGTCTATCATGTGTGTTCTTTTGTGACTGGGTTACCTCACTCAGGATGATATTTTCTAGTTGCTTAATAATTTCATGAATTCATTGTTTTTAATAGCTGAGTAGTACTCCAGTTTGGGGCTCTATCCCACATACAGTTGCCAAACCCAGACACTATTGTGGATGCCAACAAGTGCTTGCTGACAGGAGCCTGATGTAGCTGTCTCCTGAGAGGCTCTATCAGTGCCTGACAAATATAGAAGTGGATGCTCACAGCCATCCATTGGACTGAGCACAGGGTCCCCAATCGAGGAGCTAGAGAAAGTACCCAAGGAGCTGAAGGGGTTTGCAGCCCCATAGGAGGAACAACAATATAAACCAACCAGTACCCCCAGAGCTCCCAGGGACTAAACCACCAACCGAAGAGAACACATGGAGGGACCCATGGTTCCAGCTGCATATGTAGCAGAGGATGGCCTTGTCGGACATCAATGAGAGGAGAGGCCCTTGGTCCTGTGAAGGCTTGATGCCCCATTGTAGGAGAATGCCAAGACTGGGAAGCAGGAGTGGTGAATTATTGGGGGGGTGGGGGGGGAGATAGGGAGATTTTCTGAGGAGAAAAGAGGAAAGGGGATAAAATTTGCAATGTAAATAAAGAAAATATCTAATAAAAAATGACGAAGAATGAAAAAAAAAAAAACACAGCCCATTGTGGCAAGCACTCAAAGTCTGTTCGGTCTGCTCAACACTGGGGAAGGCACAGTTGTTGTCTTGAGGGTGGGGAAGGGCACACATGCCACAGCACATGTTTGTAAGAAAGTCGGAGGACCACTTTGTGGAATCATGTCTCTCCCCACCTTTACAGGTGCCCCCGGGGTTTAAACTCAGCTCAATGGGCTTCCGTGGCAATCACCTTTCCTGGCTGAGCCGCCTTCCCAGCACTCTCCACTGCTTTTAAAGCAGATGCTGGCATTGGAAAATATTTTGCATGATGTGAAATCAGTTTTGCATGCTTTAGAAGAGAGTGGATTGTATTAAAAAAAATACCATGATGGTGAGCAGGGTTATCCGTTATTCTATGCCCAATAAGCTGATAAAACAGGACTGACATTCCAGAACACCCATCAATTTCCTGGGGACACTAATTCTAAAGTGGGAGCAAACACCCAGTGTTGCTGCTGTTGTTTTAATTATCAGTTTTATTAAGATAAAGCTTACATACTCTATTAGAACCCTAGTGCTGTTTCTACCTACAACAAAATTCCCAGCTCCCAAACTGTGATCCAGCTCTTCATTTGAGCTTTTACTATTTGCATGCAGCTAATCTCTTTTATAAATTTGTTCTCTCCCTTACCAAGACTCTCCCCAAGGGCTCTCAGGTACTGGATATTGACATGCAGATCAGGGTGTTTTCACACACAAGCTTCCACCACTGGGTGGGCTTGGTTTCCAGGGGAGCAGCACCACCATGCTTGATCATGCAATCACCTCAAGAATACCTGACAACACCTTCTCTCTAGAGAAAAACAAAATGCCTCAGAAAAGGGATATTTAAAGATTAATTCCTGAACACCATTACCAATTAACATCCAATGTGTCTTCTTTCAGATGCTGGATAGCCGCTCAGATAGGGATGCCATGGATGCCCAGGTCCAGTAAGAGTCCTGTCAGCCTGTGATGATGAAGTGAGTCATTTTCTGAAGAGTGTCTTCAGTGATGGTAAGACACTCCTCATATTAACGCTCCAGCTCATCCAGGATGTCAGGCACACAGACCTTGCTTTAATATCCAAAAGATCTTTTAAAAAATAAAAATAAACCATGGCTTCTTCACACAGATTGGAAGTCCCTGTCAATTTCAGGCAGTAGTGATATAGAAGATGTATACCAAGGTGTTATATTGGGTATGGATTTCTGTGCGCTTTTTACTCCTCTGGGGAGAAATGTGCCAAAGAAGCAGCTTTGGAGCTCACATTTAGAAAGAGGGGAGCGAGTCAGACATCATGGAAGTTGGGTCTTCAGGAGTGCAATGCTGGAAAGGGCTTTGGGGGAAATTGTCAGATGAGGCTGCCTGGCACTTAGAGGGGACAGGTGACACAGAAACCCTGTCTTGGAACAAGTAGGCTTTCACCCTTTAATGAAGACGTATCATCAGGCAAGCTAATTATTCAAATCAGAAAAGAGGATTATCCAAACCCGAGTAAGAAAAATAAAAGCAAAGCAAAACAACAACAAAAAACACAAACCAGAACTCCACAGCAAAACCTAAGTGTGACAAGGACCGAAAGCCAATAGGAAAGTTTTGGTGTAGGCAGGAACTGATGATGTTTCTCAGAGATCCACAAAAGCTGGGATGTCTAGGCAGCACTGCAGAGGGGAGCAGCATCTTTGTTGGCATGCAAAGGATCAGCTCACACTAGCAGCCTGGAAGCAGCCTCATTGATGTTGATGTTGAACGGGGAAGTTTTGGCTTACGTAAGGCCCAGGATATTTTCTTTCTTTCCTTCCTTTCTTCCTTCATTTCTTTCTCTCTCTCTCTCTTTCTTTCTTTCTTTCTTTCTTTCTTTCTTTCTTTCTTTCTTTCTCTTTCTTCCTTCCTTCCTTCCTTCCTTTCTTTCTTTCTCTCTCTCTCCCTCCCTCTCTTCCTCCCTCTCTCTCCCTTTCTTTCTTTCTTTCTTTCTTTCTTTCTTTCTTTCTTTCTCTCTTTCCCTCCCTCTCTTCCTCCCTCTCTTTCCCTCCCTTCCTTCCTTTCTTTCTTTCTTTCTTTCTTTCTTTCTTTCTTTCTTTCTTTCTCTCTCTCTCTCTCCCTCCCTCTCTCTCCCTTTCTTTCTTTCTTTCTTTCTTTCTTTCTTTCTTTCTTTCTTTCTTTCTCACTCTCTTTTCTTCCTCCTCCTCTTCCTCCCCTTCCTCTTCCTCTTCTTCATCTTCTTCTTTTTCTCTTTCTTAAAAATTTATGGAAACAAGATGTGTCAATTTCTTCTCACTGCTATCAGCCCTCACCACAAAGTCTGTGTTGCTTTAGTTGCTTCAAAAATACAAATGGATTGTCTTACAGTTCTATAGGTCTGAAGTATGAAGTAGCTCCCAGTGGAAGAGAGTCCAGGTGTTGGAAGGAAGCATTTATCTCTTGGAGAAACTCTTTGCCTTGTTCAGCAGTTTGAAGCTGCCCCAGTCTTGGCTTGTGATCCCCTTCCTTCAGCAACATCAGGCTTAAACTTTCTCACACTGTCATATTTCTGCCTCCCTTTCTCCTGCCTCTCTCATCTACTTAGAAGGACCCTGTGAACTCCATTGGGCTCATTTCAGTAACTCTGCTTTTAGGTTAGCTGATTAGAAACATTAATGTCATTTGCAACCTTATGTCTCCTTTGTCATGTAAGCTAATAGTCACTAATTCCAGGGATAGCTAGAGAGAAAGTATCACTTAGGATGCCATGCAGAGGGACTCTAGTGGGTAAGTCCTAAAATTCCTGGTGCTGGGCTAGGTTGGAAGACAGCACAAGTTAGCAAAGGGATAGATTCAGGGCCAGTTCTCAGAGCCAGCTGCTGTACCAACATGGGAAAGGCCTTAGCAAGTAGTCATGACCAGGTGAAACTTTCACATATTCTAACTTAATAGTTTGAATGGGTTCCAGACAGGATGGTGTTAGGAAGCAGATCTGCATGACCCAGGAAGACTGTACACACCACCAGAGTTACAGAACACAAGTGCAATGATGCAGGATATAAGTTTGTATCTTTGCTCTAGGGTGTGAGGACAGAATCCCAGGTAACACATGACTGAAAATCTTTTGTTCTCTTCTGATCCCCGTCAGTAATTTTTGTAAGATGTTCCTCTCTGCTTCTCTATCTCATACTATCAGATTTAGCATATGGTCTTCACATATACTAAGTTCTCCTGGGAAAATACTATTCGAAATTTCACATTATACATTGAACTCATTCTCTCAATCTATCTAAGTTTGTTCACAACACTTAAGAGGAAAAATTACATCATTGAAGTTCATCAATAGCAGTTTATGTCACCGTCCCTAGCCCATGTGAAAATAGTTAGGATGTGTTTCAATCCCATGTCAGTAAGATCTGTTTCCATTAGACTCCATTCTGTAATACTCACTATGTAAAGGATTCCTGGTATTTGAATCATTTTACGTATTTTTTTAGCTTTGTCTCTTTTCTTTTTATTTTATTTCCTTCTTGCATATAAAATTGTTGGTAGTTACCATGGCGATTCTAATTGATTTCTTTCTGCTGTTCTTTGCAGGCTTTGAAAAAAGACTTGCACAATACATCCTTCATATTGTTATTTTTATCTTTGTGAGTCTGTAATGGCCTCTCAAAGGATAAACAAAAGCGAGCAACAAGAACGGCTGACGCTACCTTGCTTGGTGTCAAAAGCTGGGACGAACAGAAGAAAACCCAAGAAGAAGAAGAAGAAAAGCCAAGCCAGGGAGGACAAAGAGGAAAAGGGTCAGAGGTCAAAAGTAAAAGCCTGTGTCACACAAGAGAGAGTTCAGGTACTGGCGTCAGCAGCCATGCGCGGCAAGAAGAGGCTTTTGGAGAGAATCAACTTATCGATGTAACTGGAGCCTAGAAGACCAGTCAATGATGGAGAGAGCGCCCAAGAGGGGAACTAGGTAGGTGTCACTATCTGTTTTGGTTTGTTTTATCTTCTGGTAGATCAAAAATGTCCATTATACACAGACACACAGACACACACACACACACACATGAATATGTACATATGAGCATGGTCTTACAAGGTACATCTGTATGTCTATAACACCAGGTAGGACCAACTCATTAGTCTTACTTTTAGGAAGCTAAAACGTGTTATTTGACATGATTTTTGCTTTGATCACCTGCCTTCTACACAAAAGAGAATGATTCAAATGAGTGTAGTCATAGAGATAAGAAAAGAAAAGGAAAAAAAGAAAAAAGAAAAAGTTTCTTGGAGCTCTAGAATGAGCTGGTATGTTTTAGGATTTTTGTATACCTACAGAACATTTGCATTTTAAATTTAGACCGCATACTTACCCAAAGGTAATTGTTACAAATGTTGAAAACAACAGTCATATCCAGGCAAAGTGTGGTGGCACACTCCTGTGGCCTCAGACCTTGGGAGGAGGAAGTTGGAAGATCAAGAGGGTAAGGGTTACATAGGGAGTTCAAGGTCCAGCCTGGGCAACATGAGCAAGGTCAACCTGGGCAACCTGAAATCCTGAAATAAACAAACACAGCCTTTTGTAGTAAATTCAAGATGTAAACATGCAGGATGAGTTCTAGACAACAAAGACCACTCGTGTGTTCTCTCCTTTGTCCTTTCACTGCCCAAAGCAAAGAGAGAACATGCTCACAATTGAGGTTGACATCCGGAGCAGTGAAGTACTTCCAAGAATTGAAACTAGTAAGAAATGTCCTCAAGGAAAGGATATATTTATTTTATTATTTTATTTTACTTCTAAGATTACAACTCAATTACATTGTCCCTTTATACCCTCCCGCCCTCCTTCGAATTTATGGACTCTTTTTTTCACTAATCATTATTGCATTCATATATATTTGCATATACATGTATATTCCCAAATACAGCCTGTTAAGTCCATGTGATGTTACTTGTATGTTTGTTTCCAGGGCTGACCATTTGACACTGGACAACCAATTGGTGTGTTCTTCCCTGGGAAGGCTACTACTCTCCTTCCCCTTTAATTTTCAATGAAAAATTAAAGGATGTTTTGATCAACAACGTTCCTGCGAATATGAAACAGCAAGTTCCACCCAGTTACACTTTAAGTACTTCCATCAGTAGGCTTCAAAGGATAACTTTAGGAGGAAGAACAGCAAACACCATTACAAGATGGTCAAGAGCCCCGAGGGCCAAAGATTCTGCACATGCACCCTCTTGTGGCCTGGAGAATTGCTCTGCACTGGACTCCAAAGCTGGCATGTCTAATTCAGAGGACATTCAAACCCCATGTGCCCTTCCTCGTGTGCTAAAATCCAGATGTTTAATGAGCCTGCATCTCTAAGCCACTTCAGATTCTCAGCTTATAACAAAAAAGCATCATCTCATGTCCTCCACACCTGGATAAAAAAGATCTTGGGGATAGTAAACGTGATTTATTCACGAAACACATTGTAAAAATTACATTACACAGGCTTATGTGAAATATGCAAAGGCTTTGGGAGATAAATGCCTAGAATAATCCACCATGAAACTTGTAGATAGATTCTATGACCCTGTTCTTCTGGTGCAAACGTAAATGTGTTTCTGATAAATATGTTTTATTATGTTTTGCTTCATAAGACCACCCTATTATAAATTCACGATGGTTAAAAGAAAAATTTAAGAACCTCTCTTCCTTTGGCAGCCAGAACAAGGTTTTTGAAACCAAAAACATATGTTTGAATTTAGCTCCACATGTGCCAACTAGCTATTGACTGAACACTGACATGTGTGAGCTCTGGGGATCCCAAATCTCTCAGGGCAGTAATGCTAAGCAAGGTAGGTTCTTTACCCAGTGATGGAGAATTCATAGTATGACTTCCCACGTCACTTTCAAAAAATTAGTGGAGGGTAAGTGTACGGTTGCTTGCCAGCATGCATGCATACATGTGGGGTGTGTGTGTGTGTGTGTGTGTGTGTGTGTGTGTATGTGTGTGTGTGTGTGTGTGTGCTATATGGTATATGTATGTAGTATATCTTGTGTGTGTGGTGTATGTATTTGTATGTGCGAGTGTGTGTGGTATATATGTGTGTGTGCATATGCATGTGTATGTGGTGTGTGTGTGGTGTGTATGTGGTGTGTGTGTGGTGTGTATGTGGTGCTTGTATGGCATCGTGTGGCACACACATGTGTATGTGTGCATGCGCATGCATGTGCCTGTGTGTGTATGTGTGGTATTTGTATGGTGTGGGGTGTGTGTGTGTGTATGTGTGTATAGTGTTTGTATGCTGTGGTGTGTTGTGGCCTGTGTGTGTATGGTGTGTGTGCACATGTGTTGTCTGTGTGTATGTGTGTGGTGTGGCATGTGTGAACACTGGTACATTCACAGAGCTCAGAGGAAGACATCAGGTGTCCTGCTCTCTTGCCTTATTCCCTTGAGATAGCTCGGTGAACCTAAAATGACTCTCTGCCAGCAAGCCCCTCCTGTGAGCCTCCTGCCTCCCAGGCCCTAGCACCCAACCCCACACTCAGCTTTCTCCGTGAGTGCTGGGGATTTGAACTCAGGCCATCACGCTTGCACAGTAAGTGCTGTTAGCTGCTGAACCTTTCCCTAAACCCGGACTGTTCCTTTTTAATCTTTACGTTTTCCTCCCTTTCGTCTCCATTTGACAGGTACACTAGCAGACAGTGCTCATCTTTTTTTCAGTTCCCTCTCTAGTTTTGCTCATAAGGGGCAATCCCTTAGTCTCCCTTGGTTTATTTAATCCTGTCTACTAACTCTGCCATAGGGATAATGAACTAACATAGCACTCTGGCAGAGGAGAGTCATGTTGTTGCACTAAGAGCAAAACCTTCACACAGGGGAAGACTGACTCTAAATTACTGCTCTGATGGGAAAATCTGTCTGTCGGTCTCAACATAATAGTCTGAGCCAAGTCCAAGCCCTTCATAAATGACTTTCAAATAAAAAAAGCTAGTTGATTCTCTCATCCAAGAAGCCAGGATGCTCTATTTAATCCCAGAGCCACCAGTAATCTCTTCTGATAATGCTGGACGTCATTTTCCAGGACCCTGCTTTCAAGTAGACCTTACCTACAAATTCTGCTGATGAGATTATGCTCTGTGGCCTAAGCCACAACCTCTATTTTCCACGTGATCAACAGTCCTGGAAATGTGTCTTCTTTCATTGTTGCTCTATGAGAATTCTATCTGACACAACTTGGATAAGCCAGCTTTTGGGGATTTTCCGAAGTCAACAGGAGTCTACCCTTACTCTCTCCAAATTTAGAACCACTGAAAATACAGACAATGGAATTCCACAAAGGCCAAAATGTCTGCCTCTCGACAGTTTCTAGACCTTGTCCCTAGGCCATGCAAGACTTTCCCCATCTAATCCTATACAGCACAGAGAGAACTATGAGGGTGTGGCTGGGAGCCCCAGGATGGCAGTGGAAAAACTGTGTCTGGGGCCAGATTACAGACGGAAGAACAAATACTGTCTGAGAGCAGGCCACCTCAAAAGTTCAGTTCCCAGAAATGGGCCTGTGTGGCTTGGAGCACAGTGAGGGAGTAACAGAAAATTAAATTGGAATTCTTCTGAAATGACAGCAGTCTGACTGTGTGGGCCGCACCAAAGTCTCTTAAGAGAGGGGATGGGCTTGCTGTAAGACCGGAAGTCCTGGGCTACCCATGTCAGTGGAATCAGCTCTGCTTGTCAAAGGCACAGCAGCCTCGGGCTACTTCACACACATGGCCAACCAGAACAGATGCTGAGAAGCCAAGGAAGCAAGCTCCCTTCTCTCCTTCGTTTCATTACTCTCCACATGTTTTAGAACAATTCATTCAAGATTCACATAAAGTTAGCTATGGGCTTTTCTAAATAGAGCTCTTACATCTTAAAAATAAATCCCAGGCTTTTAAAGCTCTGTAATTATCTTGTCTGTTATCTCATCTGCTGCTTCATCTTTCATTCCCTCCCTTGATCTTCTGTCTGTATGGGGTGTTGCCATTTCTGCATAGCTTTTAAAGCAAAATTCTGGATATTTTCAGAGGTGGGGGAGGGGCGGGAGAATAGATATGTCACGATTTATGTTATTTGCTCATTTTTTTGGAAATTAACTCTTTAGCCTCAGGACAAGTTTTAATCATATCTTTTTTTAATCATATCTTTTTTTTTTAATATCTGTGATCGTACTTTGGGATGAATATGCTTACGGTTCCCTATACTGTGACATTCTTGTATTGAGGCATTCTTACTTTCACTGAAATCATGTTTCCAAGACACACACATCTTCGGGATCTTGTGATTCATGCTTTAGAGCCTGAATTTGGAGCTTAGTGGTGTCTTCACAGACACTAACTTTTCAGATGTGGAAAATATATAAGAAAATAGTTATGTTTGATGAAATGCTACATAAAGAAGTGCAAATTTATGCGGAGCATTTGGTTTAGAGAGTATCAAATACTCATGCAAAATTTAGAGATTGCAAAATTTATAAAATAGAAGACAAAACATAAAATTGGGAAAAAAAAATTTTAAGCTATCCTCTGGTACAGCCATTGCTAATAGTCTAGAGTCTGCCTTTACAGTATTTAATAGCATACTCATCATGTTTATAAATTTTGGGTTTTAGAAACTAACGTTCTAGATCTTTTTCATTTAACATTATGAGCATGTTCATGTTAAATGATTCCTAAAAATTTTACTTCTGAATATGTGTATTGTGCTGTAATGTACATGTATTGATTGTGTGTGGAGTGGGATGGGGTACCCTTGGAGACAAGAGCTGTGACATACCGCTCAAACTACAGTTATAGGCGATTGTGATGAGAACCAAACTCCAGGCCTCTGTGAGAGAAACACTCACTGAACTCTTAACTACTGAGCCATCTCGCCAGCTTCATATCAAATAATTTAATGACAGCATATATAAGAATCTCTCAAGTATTTTATTAAGACATTTTTATAGATATGATGCTTGTTACACAAACATTTCATTGGTTACAAATGATGTTGTTATAACCATTGTTATATAACATTTCTCTGTACTTCATTACTGGTTACTTCCAAAGGAAATTGTCAGTAGGATTGTTGGGAGCCATTAAGGCAATGCTATTGTCCTGATCTCTGAATTGGGCCTCTCCCCCTGAGAAGAAAAGGGGGTCAAAAGCGGGCCACCGACACATGGATTCCGAGAACCACGGGAGGTTCCAGCCCTAGGTCATCACCAATGTCCTGACCACACCCTGATACCACCAAGTTCCTGCTTCCCCGTGTAGCTGCCAAAAGAAAGAATTTCTATTGCCCCCCCTCCCATAAGTACTTCTCCTTTTGCTTGTATTGCCCTACCCCTCCCACTGATAAGTATCTGTACTTCCCCCTTTGCTTGTGCATTTAAACCTTGGACCTTTCTCAATACATGGGGGTCTTGATACAACTTCAGAACGGTTTCCGTGTCGTTATTCGTACAAGACCCTTGTCTCTCTCTACCCCCCATTTGGTTATTAGGAGGAGGTCCCCTCGAGATCCTCGAATAACTGGACCTGCTGGACGGGTCATAGGATAAAAGGATCAATGTTTAGAAAGCAAAAGACCTCTTGATCTTAGTCAACAGGCCAAGATGTGATTAAAACAAAGAAACAACTATAGACTTACTTTGGGGAATAGTTTTGTAAAAACAGGATCAGTTGAAAGCCAAATGAATAATCAAGGTGTTTCTTCGGGAGTGCAGAACCAGGGCAAATGCTGAGAGGTCTTCAATATTTCCTCTCAGCCATGGTGAGACCTGGCACATAAGACTTCTTCAGTTCAACTGATATCTTTACGCTAAAATAATTTATCAGCACCATCCTTATTTATATTGCGATCCAGATTGGTTCTTGGCTTGCGATGTTTACCATCTTAGGAAGCACTTTAGATCTCTGCGTGTGCCCAGATGACTCTGCACAGTCAACGAAGAGCATCATTTTCCCAGCTGAAGAGCCACTACTGGACTGGAGCTGTCAGATAAGGACATGTTCAGGGATACAGGAAGAGAGGTGGCCCAGATCAAAGGAACTCAAGAACTAAATGTTCATAAGAGAGAACAGAGCAACTGAAGAACTGCGGACAACAGCTTCACATGTCACAAACTGAAGAGGAGAAGGGGGTAGTGATTGCTTGGATGTGGTTATGATAGCTTGCTCTGTTGGATGGATGGTTATTTCCATTTTTTCACATTTGGCATTTGCATTTAATTTAATAATACATTTTACGGTTCTATTGTTTTCCTGGTGTATTTTTATATGTCTTTGTTTCTCTTGGGAATGGGTGTTATGTGTCTATCTCCTGATCCAAATTCAGATTTATGCACAGGTTAAGAAACTAGCAAAGGAAAAAGTCCAAGGTGACTCAGGTCTAGGAAACTCCCACTCACCTTGGTGGTTACCTCAATGCCTGTCTCCAAAGCCACAGGAAATTCAGGCACCCTAAGTGGAGCTCTTTGGAAACGAAATTAGATTAACGTTTTTCTTCCATCATTGTCTCTTGCGAGTTTCTAGGCTATCAAAAAAAAAATCGGTCAAGGAGACCATCTAAAGCATGCACGCAATGGAGCGAATATTATACAAATGCAAAAGCAGCAAATATGTGAAGGGTAAAGAATGTTCAAAATTATGACCTGTACTAAGTGATACCTCATCCATTCCTTCAGCCCTTAGTTATCAAAAATCTGGAAATAGTGTCAAGTAGACAGTGTGGATGTAAGGATGAGTGGCTAGAAAGATGCTTATGCTGTTTTTTAATTGTCAGCGGGGTAGACAGAATAGAAAACTAATATGCACAAAGAGGGTACTGGTTTAAGGGATATGTGCTAGGGGATGAAGAGGTCTATGTAACTGGAAGGAGAGGGATAAAGTGCTGTTTACCTGGGGGTATCAGATCTGAAGACTTCAGAAGAGAGGAATGGGAGGGGGCAGAAGAAGGGAACAGAAGCGAGCAGAGGAAGGGAGCTGAAATCTGGCTACATGCCAACATTTAGAGGTCATTAAGAAACACGTTAAGCAGGTTGAGAAAGAACAGAGATGTGGCCAGTGAAGTCGACAACACAGAGGTCATCGGTTGGATGATTTATTGTCCATGTAATTTATAGTTCAATGCACAAGTTTTTTTGAGAGTGAGAGGGAAGTTATTAATAATTTGCCAAGACAGTGTGCAAACTGGGTCTGTCCCAGCAAACAAGAACATATGGTCACCCCCTGCCACTGTTGACCTTGATAAGACTGGTTTCATTGAAGGTGGAGTGATGGAAATCTGATGTGTGTGGGCTGGGAGCAGGGTTGGGGAAAAAAAAAAAACACGAAGAAAATAGAAAACCCAGAGGGACTTTTTAATAAGAAATTTTGCAATAAAGAATGGAGGGAAAAAAATGGGACACAGCTAGAGAGGATTTGAAACCACAGGAAAGATTGTTTTAAAGTGGGGATTTTAAGTTATCAGTGTATGCGAGGGTGAGTGATGGAGGTCTGAAAGAGAGTCTCTGGGTGACAGAGGGAGAAGAGCAGAACTGCAGAGGGTCTTGAGAGCGATTCTGTGATCATTTGAGTGACCAGTGTTAGATATGAATACGACCAGTTGTATCCTTCAGTGGGCAGGAGGAAGGGTGCTTGGACACGCCTGGGTACAGTTGTTATACTTCACAGGGAGAAAATGCGATTTCTTCTTAGCCAGAGCAAGAGAGTCTACTTTCTGTGGAAAGTCTCCTTTCCCTCCCAGGAGGAGTCACAGCTTACCACTTGAGGGCAATTTTCTTTACAGGCATTAAGAAGATGCGTGTGAGCTATCGCTTCTCTCGGGGAAATGTCCCAATGTGGAGCCTTTTATGCTTTAGCAGCAAATGTAGAAATTCTCCCAGGTCCAATTTAGATCAGGCAAAGAAGATGAATATTACACCGGTCAGCAATTGCCTTTCACAGTGGCTGGGCTGAGTGTGGACGTCAACAGTTACAGTTGGTCTTTCAGATTTAGAAGTAAGAAATAAAGGAAAGTGCCCAGGATTCATGGAGATCTGGGTGAAAACCAGTCTTTGACCGGATCAACAGAATGTAATTTCTAGAGGGAGCTTTAGCACCTAAGAACTCTGTGACCCTGGGGCTCTTGCTGGGTTTTCACTGCTCTGTGTGAAAAAAGAAAACCGAGAAAATAGGTATCTAGCAGAATAAAGGCTGTGTGGACATGTGGGGACACACACACACCCCTAAATGCACACACACACATCTTAGGAATTCTAGGAAAATGTAAGCTTCTTGTAGGGGCAGCAGAAAATAAAACACGTAGATGAGTATTTTCAGTGATTTAATGAAGAACACAGGAATTAAACAGCTTAGATGCCAAATGACATTCTTTCCAGAGTCGAGCCCTCTTGAACAGGCTCCAAGGCAGGGATAACAACAAAGTCTACTTCCTCCTTCTCCTTTTCTGAGATAAACTTTCATTTCCCCAGGCAGCCAGGAACAGTTGCTTAAAGAGAATTTATTCACCCGGCAAATAGCACCTGTGCAGCTATCTCCAGATGTGCCTTCAGCTACTGCAGACATTGGCTCAGCACTGCAGTGTGTCTCCCGTTGCCATCCTCTACTTTAAGTCATGCCTATGTAGGAGCACTAAGACCTCCACTGGGGACTTCCTGCAGAGTGCTCCTCTCCTGAAACCTGCAGTGTCTTCCCAGGTGCTCAGTTGCCTCTGAGCAAGATCTGCCTTCTCTCAATTGGTTCTTTTCACTGTTAGGACTGAGTTCTGAATAAGGAGTTTTTAAAGATGGCTCAGAAATACCAATGAATGGGTACAATGTTGCAAGGTTGAAGACTGGCTACTGTTCTTAGTGACTGACCATCTGGACCATGCTCATGTTGACTAAGCTTTTCGTTGGTTTGTGATAACCTATTGCATCCAAATTTGCCCCTTGACAGTGGAGGCGGTACCAAAAGCACACGTATTATACCTATGAAGTTAGTTACAGAGAAATGTCTACCATGTGACTATTTCCCAGCAACATTACTGGTTTTAAAACTGAAACATGCTTGTTACATTTTCTTCTATGGACACAATGTAAACTTGGAAAGAATACAGTCCCTAAAGAATGTAGGGTTCTGTGTTCAGCTCTTAGTCAAGATTTATACTTAGATGTTCAAAACCTGATGCAACTGGAGGTGTTTCCAATGTCTCCCGACATTCAGGTGTAAGATGTGTAAGATGCAGAGACACAAACCAGTCTGGTGGGACTCATGCTAATGGTAGAGTCACCTGGTTTTGATGGTTCAGAGGATCTGTGACCTCTCACTTTTAGAGGCCTCTTTATCATATGTTACATGTATTAGAATGCACTTACATCGTCAATTAAATGTAATATACGTAGAAGAACTGAGTTGAATTACCACTACCTTGTTTACCTAATGTCACAGTTTAGACACATGGAGTCATAGGCTTGTCATTTCCAGTGATGTGATCTTCATTGCATACTACTGAATGAATAAAGTATAATTTGCTCCACACAGTTTATTAGAGGTTGAATTAAGTACTCATGGGTTATAATTTTGCTATTTCCTTTCCTAGTTTTAGAGTCAATGAGTTCTCTCCTCTCTCTCTCTCTCTCTCTCTCTCTCTCTCTCTCTCTCTCTCTCTCTCTCACACACACACACACACACACACACACACACACACACACACACACACACACACACATTTCATTTGCTGGTGCTTGTAAAACTCATGTCCTGGATTTAGGCTTTAACAATGTGAGAAACTTTGGCTTTGTAAAAACTTCAGAGAAATTTCAACAGAATATAAATATTTCTTTAGGTCTGATGTAACATTTGTTTTTGTTTTTTTTTTAAAGACTGATTTATTTTCACTTTGTACATTTGTTTGCATGCATTTATATATGTATAACATGGACATGCCTGGTGCCCATAGAGACCAGAAGGGTGTGTCAGATTCCTAGAAATGGAGTTAGAGATGGTTGTGAGTTACCTTGTGGGCACTGGGAACTGAACCTAAGTTCTGTTCAAGAACAGCAGGTGCTCTGACTGCTGAGCCATCTCTCTAGCCTATATACATTTTTTAAAGTAATGTTTTCATCCCCCACCTGAGTTTTCTGTTTCAACCACATTTACACAGATGCCTATCATGTTAGACATAATTTTTACAATTGATTTTTATTTTTACCCTGCTGTCTGAATGTCTTTCACCAGAGGACAAGTCGATCAGACTTGCTAAAAAGATAGTCAGCCAAACAATTATAAGCAATTTAATAAGCCAATGGAATAATCAAACAAAAGCACAGTTATTTTATAGTGATTTACTATGCTTTTTTTTTTCTGATTGCTAAATGCTTGGCTATATCTAAACTGTCTGCTAATTGTCCAATAAAAGCACTCTTCTTCCTCTTCCTGGTCTGTACCAAATATTCCACATCCTGTCTGTCCTTTAATTTATTCATTCAACAATTAGGGTTTTAGACCCAGAGTCACTGAGGGGTCAATAATGGCTAAGAGTGACCTCTGCCCTTACATCACCCTAGCTCAGGTGAAGGTGAGCTGGGAACGCCACTGCTTTCTTGGAGAAACTAAGTATGGATAACAGGGAAGAGTAGGAAGGCAGAGTGGTCCTTAGGTCTGGGGGATGTGGGAGTGGCCCAGCCAGGGGAGTCCTACTTCCAGGAACTCTCCTGGTTCAAACAGCCTTTGAAAATGTTACTGAATCAGCAAATTCATATTTGTTAAATCAAAGAGAGTAAATGATAATAAAATAATTTAAACTCAAGTGATATGCATTTTAATATACTTACGTTTTAATGTTCTTTTCTAGCTATCTTAATATTCTGGGAGATAATTTCTTTTTAAAGCATGTGCTTTTAGCTGGCCATGGTGATGCCCAACTGTGGGTTTTAGGCAGAAGGATTTTTGGGGTCTAGGAGTCCAGGGCCGTCTGGCATCTAAGGGAATAACTCCTCACTTGTCTTGGGTTCTGATTGGAATTAGCAGTGCTCTGTCTGATCCTACATTTATTTTCATCACAGGTTTCATTCGTTAATTTCGATTTGTTGGCAAAGTTTCATTTAAATGTTAGTTACGTTGAAGCTGTATCTTCCAACAGTTCTTTATATTTTACATCCAGTGTGAATACTTCCCACACCTCTTCCTCTTCAGACCCCAGAAGATGACATATCTGAGAAAATGGAGGCAAATTCGACATTGATTATCCAAGCTGATGTGAAAACCAAGAGCTGTCTAAAATTAAAACATCCAAAGGATGGACAGGAGGCAGTGGGGGTGGCATCTGTGGTCAGGAACGGGGAGAGTTAGATACAAACCACTTGTCTGAGACTGCTTTCTAGCACGAATCCACTCTCCGTTCACCGAGAGTGGCCCCCTTCTTCCAGGGATCTGTTACAGAGCGTTTCACACAGGGCAGACAGACACTCCCTTCCTCATGTCTGTTGCAACTCTTCATTTGTGATCTCCTTGCTAACAGTGACTAATTCACTCATGTCATTGTTTCTCTAATCATGTAATGAGTACAGTAGATGCTCAGTAAATACTTCTTCAAAGGACCAAGTCCATCAGTGACTGTTCACATTGCCCCGGGGAGAACCTGCAATAATTAAGCCTACCGTTGAAGAATTTGAATCTTTTTCCTTGGATATATTTTTTTTTAGGTTAGGACACTCATTTATCCATCAAATATGTCACAAATGAGTTCTTAGGGCCCTTTCCATGATTAAGCACCCTTTCTGAGAAGAGTTTTATATATGTTACTGCTAATAGCAAGAGAACTTCTCCTGGGGCCATTTTCCCTTTTCTGTGATTACACTGATATTTTAGAGTAAATGAAATTACTGCATCCCAGATGGGAAGTTCTTTTGAATTTATGAAACGCAGAGATTGCTATAAGGACTCTAAAGTTGAGGAAGGTCTCTTATCCAATCATCAATGGATAATTTTGGTTATTATCGCCCTCCTTACAAAAGTTCCACTGTGGTTACCAAAGTCCAAAATTTGACATTAGTGTTGCCCTTGACAACTGCATCCAGACAGCTTCTGTGGGAAATACTCTGGCTATAGTAAAAAGATAATTACAA